>NW_028324301.1:8567500-8772500 GCF_058129835.1 Hydra viridissima | reverse complement strand
TAATTGCTGCTACTTAAAAAAGAGTATTTTTAAGTGCAGAAGTAATAAATCTACCGTATTCATAAAAGTAACAATCTATTGCGGTTTCTTTATATACAAATGGAAGTGCATGGCCATGTTTTTCATACATAAAATATAAATACAAAAACAAATAACTACTTGTCGCAAATTTCTGTTCAATTTTGAAAACCTGCGATGAGTTGAATCACGGTAGGTGTGGAAACGACCCTACACAGGTAAAAAAGTAGATGCAAAATTACTACGAAATTTGAGCCATCAAATTCAAACTTTGTTGGACGTAAAAATTCATTAAGAAAAAACCAATTAATCACTTTTTACCAGAAATAAATGTAATTAAAAAGCAATTAGGGGAATTTAAAGCACCTACTTTTGATGTAATTTTATATTATCACATGTTGCTATCACAAAGTACAGTTAAGTAATTTTTATTCAAAAATAAGTAATTCAAAGTGACACAGCAAAAAATGCCTTTTAATGACCCCTACCAATTACTTTAAAGTGTTGCTGTACTTTAAAACTAAATAAAAATTAGGGTGCGCAAATGTATGCTTTCCGCAGCAGAACAACATCTAAAAGACAAAACACTTGAAACTTGCTTGATGTTAAATGCTAACTTGCTTGATACCAATACTCGTGGTTGAGGGTTTATCTTTGATCAATCATCTTCAGCATAGCAAAATGACAAAAATTGTTTTGTTTAAAAAGTCAAAGGTGAAGTTTTTTTTTTTCAGCAGCATATTTCATAAATTATTCCATAACCATATCCACTAAACCTTCAAAAAACTCATGATCTACATCAAAGGTTAGGCCATTGGTAACATGAAAATTTTTTAGCTGAAATTCACAAACAAACATAAGACACCTGTGTGCATTAAAACAAAAATAACCACCAATCAAAAGAGAGTTGCATGATTGTAAGGAGCCTTTTAATATCTAAACAGTACCTTCCCTTATAACCTTAATACCTTCATCCTCTGGTAATTTTAAATTGTTAATCAGAGTTTGCAACACTTAAGAAGACTATTCTTATTTAAAGATTGGTTTTCTAGCTGAGTTGTATAAAGTTTAGATCTTGTCATCATTTGTTTCTTAAAATGATGAAATTGTGAAAGATGTTTATAGGTTGTTTTAAGTTCATGCTCGGCGCATTTCATCTTTAATAGTTGCTACAACTTTTTTACATTGTCTAAAAATTAAGTTTTGAGAATGAAGCTCTTTGATTATTAGTTTTAAAGGTTTTCTCTCCCTGAATTTGTTGACTCACATTAAATTAAGCTGCATCTTTCGCATGGTAATTTTTCAACTTTTTTCATTGGTAAAAAAAAAGGAAAAACCTCCTCGACACACATTGAGTCAGAAAGGCGAAAAAACGGCAAAAATTATATGACCATTAAATATAAATATGTAATCAATACTTGGGTTTTTGGGTCAGAAGATTTAAATTTTTTTATAAGAAATAAACTTCACACTTACCTAAAACACGTATTATGCGCGTGTACGTGTGTTAGTGTCATTTACTCACGCAAATAATGATTCAAATAAAAATTTTGAATGGTTTGATCCTAAATACTAAACATCAAGGTCTCAATACGGAAAGTATCGTGTAGTCACTGAATTGGTCATTTTTTACGACACTTGTCCAACAATACCGATACCGAATTGGCATCGGTCTCTGTAGGACTGATTTTTCCGATACCGAAGTATTGTTTATGGTAGTATCGTACATACGAGATTTCTGAGACTCTGATGCTTAACAAATACCACATTTTTTAAAATAAATTTTACGTGTACCTAAGGCGCATACTACACACGCCTATGCGTGTTAGAGTCTTTTACGCGCACAAAGATTAACTTAAATAATACAGTTTGGGTTCTTCGAACCAAAACGCGCACAAATACTAATTACAACAAAAAACTTTGAGTCAAAAACCAAAATACCATGTTATCTTATCTTACTTTTTTATAACCAAAACAAAAAAATAAAAAACTATTATCAGCAAAAATGTCATTAACAAAGACGAAGCTACAGGGGAAGGTGGTTTCCCATTTGAAAATGAAAAATTTCAGATATGTGTTTTTTTAATTCCATCTTTTGTCTCTCTGACCTAGACCTTCCCAGTCCTAGTTCTTTCTACCTGGACCTGCTTCAACGTCTTTTATGTTAACTGTTGTTTCTTTATCCAATCAGGTTCTCTCATGTTCCAGGAGTCTTGAGAAGGTTCTTGAATGTTTCAGTAACTTAGATTTGAATTTACATTTAAATATTGATAGAGATTTCTTGAGATTTATCATTTCAGGTTCATCAATATTTTCATGGTCTAAATCCTCTAATCTATTAAACTCGAGTAGAAGAGCCTCAAGTAAATTATCATGATTAACTTCTAACTCTTGAATGATAGGAACTAAATGTATTCTTTTTATAATGAATGTAAGCAATCAACTTCTTATTCGTGGTTTTGTACGCAAGTTTTCTTTTTAGATGTTTAATTCAGGAAGTAGGCCGTCAAATCATGCAAATTTTGCTTTTTGAGGTTTGAAAATTAGCATGATTTGTTTGAGTTTTTGAATGTTTGTTTTTGAATTGTGACAAATTAACTCTGTTGTACTAAGGTAGTGTGAAAAATGTGTTAAAAAGATTACGAAATTTAACATTTAACTTTCTTAAAAAGGTTGTATATTGAATTGGGACAGGTTTTGGCAACTGAATTTCTTTTTTTCTGTTTTCATATATACCTATCATTATATGAACCTATCAATATATGAACCTATCAAGTGGAATTAGTTTTTCAACCAAATTCATGATTAAGCAAAAAAAATCAATTTGGGGCACTTTTTTTAAGATCTTAGGAATGATCATTTTAAGATCTTAGGAATGACAATCTAAAAGCAAAATGCAGTGTCAAAATTATTGTTTATAGTTACCAAATATCTTAACATATGCCTTCAAATTAAATTTTGAACTGTTTTACCCATATCAACCTTAAAAGAGTGACACTAAAGTGAGCATTTTGTGCGCGAATTTCGCAATAAAAAAAATTAAATAATAAGTCTCAGGAAAAGATGGAAAAGCTTATAAATCCTTAAAAATTAACAAAAAAACAAATAGTTACGTCATATTTATTATATTGTATATATAGTATTAATTACGTCATATTTATTACAATATAGTTTATATAGTATTAATTACGTCATATTTATTATTATATAGTATATATAGTATTAGTTATGTTATATTTATCTATAAGTTCCTAGCAATTGTTTTTCTTGCCAGTTTTTTTAAATTTTTACTGTGCGACATCAAATCAGCTGACAAACTCATCAAGTATGTCATCAAAAAAAAAAATCTTTCTAAATCATTAGCTAACACTGTTCATCGAAATCTACGTCCAGTTTTAGACCTCTTTTTTTTTTTGATCTTCTGCAATATAATGTATGAAATTCTTGATGATCACGAATGATGTCTGAGCAATATCCTACAATTTTTGTAGGATTTTATGCAGGGCTCGACAACATAAGGAATTTTGCAAGCTGGTTATATAACTGAATTACCTACTTTCTTACGCTCACGGATAACCTCTCTTTAACTGTTTCAGGCCCGATATTTTCTTATTTTCATTTTAAAACCCAAGTAAGAAATAAACGCAAAACCTTCCCATTTTTACAAACATGGATAAGAAGGGTTTAGAATTGCAAATGTTGCAGGATTATTTATGAGTGCTCTATAGAAACAAACCGTTTCGGAAAGTCTACAAACAGAATGAACTAACATACAAGGTGTGCAGAAAGAATGAGTGCTAATTTTTTTAAAATTACTGAGAGACACGTAGAAATGTTGGTATTCTTTGATCTAAGATGCCAAATGAGCATAAAACTTCATTTTATAAACAGTCATCTTGATCAGGAAACTAGCCAAGATGAGTATTTAAAGGAGAGCGGTTCAACCAAGCTCTAAACGATTTCACTAAGAAAACCGATGATCGTTGCCAAAGACGATTGGAAAAACACATGAAGGTAAACTACTTGTTAGAGCATCAAGCAAGATGACTCAGGAAAATTTTAAAAACAAAAAAGCTATAAACGAAAGTTCTTTCTCGATTGAGTATTTATAACTAAAAGAAATTGTTGGCAATCTTTTTCAAAACTAAAGTTTACATTATTTTCTTTTCAAATCTATAAAATATTTGAGACCTTTGAAAGGATAATTGTTTATGCTGAAAAATGTTTATGTTTAACTCATAATTGACATTTGCAAAAAATCGGAAGCTTGCCATAAAAATCTGACGTCAGATCAATCTAATAATAATTCACTAAAAATTTTGTGTTGGCCTGTGTTTTCATAACAAAAGTTAATTTTTTTTTTCTGCGTGTTTAAAGACAATTTGAAGTTTGGGTTTTGTTTTATGCTCATTTTAAAACAGATAACATTAAATAGATTCATGTTTTTGTTCTTTATTCGATTATGATATAGTTAAGACAACAAGATTGTCATTTTGTCAACATAAAACTTAAGATTTAAAACTTAAAACAGATTTTTATCTCAAATTAGATAATTTTCACTTAATGAGTTTTCTCGTCATCCCGAAAAATTTTACTAGTCGGGAGGCAGAAGCCACTGGAGGCGGCTTCTAAATCATTATGCCTCCAAAAAATCTTCTGATGGTGGTCACCAGTGGCTCCGCCTACCGATTGGCAACGGCCTAAATGTCACTTTATCTCTAAAAAATAATTCTGGCGGCGGCCGGTAGTTGGGAAGTGAAAACAACTTTTGGTAGGCAGCCGCCAATGGCTGCAGAAGAAAAGTGGAAGCGAGAATATTTTCGCCGATTATCAACTCTTATTGATTTATTAGCAACACTTTTCCTTCTCAAATATTATGTAACCTTTTGTAAGTTGGAAAAGCTTAATTATATGATAATCTGAAAAAACTCTAAAGTATTATTTTCAACTTGAGAACGCAAGCCATTAAAATTTGTCTAACCTTATGTATTGAGATTTTAGGGTTTGATTTGTAGAAAAACTAAAATCTGCTTTTAACTTTCAAAATTTAATTTGCCTGATTTGTTGTCAGAATTAAACGCCGTTTCTTCTAAAATTGCAATACTCTACAATTACCTAAAGAACTACTGAAATTAAAATATATACTGGGACTGCAAATATTCTATTGAAGCATAAAAAGGTGAATAAACAAATAAATTGTTTACAAACAGCATTTCAATGATCTTAGGATCTTTTTTTCACCGAGGCCGGAAAAAGTGGGAGACTGGGAAGGGATTACTAGATGTTAAAAATAAGAACAAACAAGACATAAACGTATAAAAGGTGAAAAACACTCTGTTTATTAAGATTTGTTAAGAACGGTGTATATACTTACACAAAGATTCGTACAGATTTTTTAATATATTATGCAATAAGAAAAATTTTTTGCAAGCTAATATAAGTTATAAAATACCAAATAAAAACTTTTAAAAATAATTACAGTACTTGATTAGATACGCACTTAAAGCGTTTTACAACATCAGTTACACGAAACAAAGATATCTTGCGCGACGTAAAAAAAAAAACAGCTCAATGGCAAAAACTACTTACTAGTACATTCATCAGAAATATGATTGTCAAATTTCAATTGCATTACAAAAGAAGATTTATCTCAGATAATTTGATTATGTAACGGTAAATGTCAGCATGGACGCAACAATCCCAGAATCCTCAGTTGAAAAGAATATGACTGGGATCCAAATTTTTCACTTGGGCAAGATGTCTTAACACATCTTTCTTCGTAATAATGCCGAGTAGTTTTCTGAAGCAAATATTAAAAATTGAAATAAAACATAAAAAAATATTTGAAGTGATGCAGAAAGAGACGACAAATGCACCTACCCTCCGTGAGTGACAAGAACTTGACGCAACCCGAGTTTTCTAAACATATCTATAATTATTTCCATGGGAGTTGAGTCTGTTACTGTAAAGGGACTCTAAAACAAATAAAAGTTCAACCTTTAAAAGATCTAATGCTTAATCCTCAAACTTTAAGAAATCTTCCGTTTTCCTTCATTAAGTGAAGAAATCAAATAAATCTTTGTTCCTAAAAAAAAATAAAAATAGTCCCTTACTAAATCCAAGATATGTCGGAAACTTAAGGTTGGTGCAATAGATTCAAGAAGACTATCAGATGGAGGGCGTTTTGAGAAGTAAATCACAGACGACGAATCGCAGTTTTTGTTGCGCAATTTACCATAGTCTACACAAAAACATTTTTTTACAAAAAGTTATAAAGAGTACTGGAGCAAGCCATAACTTTAGAAGACGAATAGAACACCAGTAAAGAATCAAAGAAAAAAAAAAGTTATAAAGAGTACTGGAGCAAGCCATAACTTTAGAAGACGAATAGAACACCAGTTAAGAATCAAAGAAAAAAAAAAGTTATAAAGAGTACTGGAGCAAGCCATAACTTTAGAAGACGAATAGAACACCAGTTAAGAATCAAAGAAAAAAAAAAAGTTATAAAGAGTACTGGAGCAAGCCATAACTTTAGAAGACGAATAGAACACCAGTTAAGAATCAAAGAAAAAAAAAAGTTATAAAGAGTACTGGAGCAAGCCATAACTTTAGAAGACGAATAGAACACCAGTAAAGAATCAAAGAAAAAAAAAAGTTATAAAGAGTACTGGAGCAAGCCATAACTTTAGAAGACGAATAGAACACCAGTTAAGAATCAAAGAAAAAAAAAAAGTTATAAAGAGTACTGGAGCAAGCCATAACTTTAGAAGACGAATAGAACACCAGTTAAGAATCAAAGAAAAAAAAAAGTTATAAAGAGTACTGGAGCAAGCCATAACTTTAGAAGACGAATAGAACACCAGTAAAGAATCAAAGAAAAAAAAAAAAAAAAGAAGAAGAAAAGAAAAACGCGAACAAAGTAAAAAGCTAAATAAAAAAAAAAGATAAGCTGAATGAAAACAAAAGCTCAACAAAAGAAACAGGGAAGAAAACGTAAGGGGTTTTTAGTAGTAGGTAATTGTTTAAGGAAAGACAGATAAGAATGAAGGATTATAGAAGAACTTAAAATTTAGCTAAAATTTAGATTTAGCACATTTAAACAAAATTTATATATAAAAAGCTCACGAAGTGCAACTTTCAAATCTCTTCTAGTGACAAAGCCAGATAATATATAGGATTCTTTATCAACAATTACAGGAAAACCATTGAATTTGGTCTCACTCAGCAAAGTTTCTAAAATACATCTTTAATGCGTTCTTTAAATAAGAATGATCATTTATATTAACTAGCTATCTAGAATAAATTTATTACAATGCTATCTCTTCTTATTCTTCGAAAACAGTATTCTGATATTAGAATGGGATATATTCTACATACTATTGGATTGACTCAAAAGTTTCCAGAACTTCGATACATTTTGATAAATTAATTTTTTATTTTATAAAATAATTTATAAAAGACATCAATCAATAACAGTTACTATTACTGCTGATCAACTGTTGCCAATAACAAATGTTTTGTTTGCTTATAAGGAATTTATCGGTGTCTAGAACTCATCTTTATTTTTAATGCTTTTGTTGCTCACGATGGGTCATGGTTTATAACGATTACATCAATCAGTAGTAGGAAAAGGCGGAAGCTGCCTCACCTCATTTTTTGACCACGTACTCAACCATAAACACATGGTTAAGTTAATGGTTAGTGCTTTCTTAAAAATAAAAGTACGTGTTATTCCATTTCAACCATATAAGCAACCATAAACACATGGATAAAATTTAATCATTTGTTATAATTGCAACAGAACATTCAAAATTCTCTATCGCAACTATTATGCAACCTTCAAAAAACGGTTAACTTTTAAGGATTGTAGATATTAAAGAGAGATTTAAAAAATAAATAATTTCTGTTGTAATAGAAAAATGGAAAAGAAATGTTCAAGATGTAGGACAAATAAGCAAATAGAACAATTCATGCTAGATGAGAAAGAAATGAGGACTTGTACTCGTTGTAGGAGTTATTCAATATCAACAAAAAAACTGGTATAAATATTCTTAAGCTAACTGACCAGTTATTGTATCATCACATCTACAAAGTGTTCATGAATATAGTTTTTTGTAGTTGCATCATTAACATCAACAGGAATTAATACTATTCTATTCATATGCAAAACTATAGGACCAGTCATTGTATTACCACTCTTTTTTAAAAGCAATGCATTATTATCAATATATTTTCTAGCAGCAGCATCTTGTGCACTAGTAGGATCTGTTACGCATGTTATTTTATGACTACCCTTTTTAACAATGTCTTTCACGAGTGTGATAAGCCTCACATTTATTCTGTTTGAGTAAATTAAGTAGTAGTATTGTCTTACCACATCCAGATTTACCAACAATGAGACCTCTAATATGTCTAGGTAATAATGGATAACAAACCATTATCTAACATTGATCTTATAAAAGCAGCTAAAGATTTAAAGATAAAAAGTGTATATCTACAAGATATGTTACCTAACAAGCCAAGAAAAGTAGAACATATTTTTAACTTGAAGAAGAACACATTGAGTAGCATGGTACAAAAAGCAAAAAGTAATGTATTACTTTGATAGCTGATAGTTTACCACCTAAAGAGCTACAAAAATACCTAAACTATCCAATATATTACAACACAGATCAAATCCAAAGTATTGATCAAGTATTTTATGGACATTTGTGTTTACACATTTTAAAAAAACTGGGATAAGGAATGGATAGTGCTTCGCACAGTGACACTGAAAGCTTTATGCTAGATATAATTGGAAGAATGATTTGAGCAACAGAAATTTGATTTGTAGATTAAAGTTTATATGGATAAGAATGAGAAAAGTCTAATTATAATAGGAAATTTAGAAGCATTAGATATTATGAATTCAAAATAGATGGTAATCTTAATTACTTAGATAGTTTCAACTGTGACATGAATAGGTAATGAAAACAATTTAAAAGAGATTTTAAAGAGTTGATCACTGAGGAAGAAAAAATTTTACGTACAAATGAAATGATTTACTACATATATATAGGATGGAAGCTGGAAAAACTAAGGACTTGTGATTAGGTTATGGTACGTACATGTCAAAAAGAAGATTGTTATATCTTTTAAAACAAAAAGTAGCTTTGCAAAGTGTGATTTTGTTTTAAAGTGTTGACGATATTGTTATTACTGTTAAGAACAACTCTTATACTGAAATATTTAGAGACAACAACATCAAATGTTGGTCACATTTAAATAAAAAAGAAATAATAGATATCCTTGGGTTTGTGATTCAAGAAAAAATCTAAAATCTTGCTCATTAAAGTGGGTAGAAACTGGAGAATAAGCTTTTACAGAACTTCTTTTTTTCTTCTAAACTTTTACAGAACTTCTCAATTTATAGGTAAAAGATTTCTGAGATGGTCATGTATGGAAGAATAAATATGCAATTAATATTGGATCTGAAGGATCCATGGCTCCTACAAAGCTAACGCTCCTACAAAGCTAGCGCTCATTATGTGAATCACTGAAATTTTGATTTAATTTGCTAAATGAAAATGATATAAGAAATTTTGTTGCTTATAACAATAATATTTACTCAATTAAAAGAATTTCAAAGTACTATAAAAAGCTTAGATTTAACTGGTTATTCAAAAGTAAGAAAGTCTGAGATGATTAATTTAATAGATGACCCATTTAGCTCATTAAAAGACTTTAGAGGTAAGACTGCTGTAGTTAATGCTGGTACAAAATTAATTGATAAAGCTGCTTAATAATAAATTAATAATGGTAAAAGAATAAAAAGTACAACTAAAAATTTAGTTCAACTGGTTATTCAAAACTAAGAAGGACCGAGCTGATTAAATTGATATTAGATGGGAAAGATGCACTAAATCATAACAAACACTTGAATTGACTGAGATAAGTGGTTAGCTGATGTTGATAAGGAAATTAAAAAACAAAGAGGAAATATATTAACCATGACTTAAAATTACTCAAAAAATATTTATAAAATATACAAAAAACAAGGAATACAAAAGAAACTTTTAAAAGAATTACCAATCAAAAAAGAAAACTCTACTTTGAGAAATTTTGCAAAGCTTTCTACTAATGATGTAGCACAACAAATTAATGCTGAAATATATAGAGATCTTCAATCTTTTTTTCGAATCTGTAAGATCAACAGTCAAATATTGTCTTTCTCATAACACAAAAACAAAGATTAAGATGATTCTAAAATGTATAATGAAAGTATAAGCATCAGATAATGGTAATATTTCTCTAAATTGCTCATTTTTATTCTAATATAGAACTAAATTTAAAAGCTACTGATTTAGATGGCTTGTATGATACTATGATTGACTGTATTATTAATAATTTTGAGAAATTTACTGAAAATGGTAGAGGTTGGATGTTAGAGTCAATATTATCTCTAAAAATTCACAGTTAAATATGTTTCACTAAGAGGTAGTTCATACATACCACTTCCTAAAAAATTGGCTTCTAAAAAGACTATAATTAACATTAAGAATGAGGATGAGAATGTTTCCTTTGTAGATGCAAATGGTTTCTACTCAAGTGCAATGTGTAAGCCTCTACCTACAGATGGTTTTAAGTGGATGACAGATGAACTTAATTCTTGGGAAAATCATGCTTGTGTCTTAGAACTAGATTTAAAATATCCGAAAGATGATGACTATCCTCTAGATTTGAGATGATGACTATCCTCTAGATTATGAGATACATAATGACTATCCTCTAGATTTGATACAGGTGAGTTTAAACAAATCATCCAAGTGGTAATAAACTGTAATAAAAAAAGAAATGAAATGTTCAAACCTGAAGAAAAGGTTGAAATTATTAAAAAGGTTTTTTGTTTAAAGCCTAAAGTATATTCAGTCCAGATATTGGATGGAAGAGTAGACAAGAATTATAAATCTATAAAAAAAAACCAGTTATTAAAAAATAGTATTACATTCAAAGTTTATAAAAATTGTTTTAAAAGAAAAATGTAATGAGATCTATGAATGTGATTTGTAGTCAAAAACATGAAGTAAATACTGAAGAGGAAAATAAATTGGCTTTAGATTTCAATGATAATAAAAGAATAGTTTTAGATGTTGTTATAAATACACTAGCATCTGGACATAACACTTCCAAAGTTTTGAGCGCTAGATCCAATGGATCCATGGTGCAGAAAACTAATAGCATCTAAGACTCTTTTAAATATTAAAGTTACATTTTGTATATAAAAATATATTGCATGAAACGTAAAAAAGTTACTAAATCTAAAAAGTTAACCCTTTCTGAAAATTGTTTTAACATAAAAAGAGAAATATGAGTTACTATAAAAACTTGATTTACTAAAAAAATTGATTTGCTAAAAAACTTGAATTGCTAGAAAACTTGATTTGCTAAAAAACTTGATGAATCATGTTTTTTAGCAAACCAAGTTTTTATAGTAACACATATTTTTGAAAAAAAGAAGACTAAAGACTGAAGGTGGATAGCATTAAATTCTATTATTAACAAGCTACTGTTTGAAACGCATTTACCTAGTCATAATTTTATTGAACATGGTACAAAACTTGATGAAAGATTGAATGAAGTTCTTACACCAAAAGAATGGAGTAAACCTGTAAATAGAGCTGATAATGCTGCATATCAATATGATGTATGCTATTTACTGAATAAAGACTCACAATAATGTATGTGATAAACAAATCTTGGAAGAAATACATGATGGTCAAAAAAACAATTAATAAAAATATTTCTAGGCGAATGTGTTTATGGTTGGATATTTGGCAGAAAAATGCGATAAGTCAACTCCCCCCTTTTCCTACTACTTCAATTACATTTAAAAACTTTTTTCCCTCAATAAATTAACTAGGCATTACATTTTGTAATTGCGTGCTGTACACTTCAGAACTCGCAGACATTTTGGGGTCAAATGTGGATCTGCTTCGATTCACATCTGAGGAAAAATTATAAAACTTGTAAGATTCCATCTGTGACAAGCTTTAACTTTGAGGCTTGTTTGTGAACTCATTCACATTTTTTTTTTGTAAGCCATGTTTTTACAGTACTTTTATCTTTAATTAATAGCATCAGCATCTCAGACAAATGGTTGAATCAGATGCTGATACAAATGATTGAGATTTTAAGGTAAATTTGAAGTTGTACAGCAAGGAGGTGCATAATAGGTTACATGAAATTGTCAGTTGTTTAGCCATTTTTTTAATCCATAGAATTTTAAAAATCCTTTAAAATTCCGGAAAATTTTAAGCCAACACAAAATTTTACAAGATATTTAAAACTACCTATGTCTTTGACAGTAGATCCATTTTTTATTATGCATTTGATTGGTTCACTATATCGTCTGTAAACAAAAGGATTTAAACAAACTTTAACTAATGTGTTAAATATTAAGTTTACAATGAGAAAAAATAATCAAATAGTACCAAATAAACAAACAATATTAAAAACTGCATTTTTAAGAAATAAAACCTTGGTTGCATGACATCAGATGCAAGAAATGTTTCAGTGTATTCTTCTTTTGCATCCAAATAAGGATAACCTTTTAATTTAATGTGTTCAATATAACTTTTATAAGTTAAAGACTTATATTTGTAACTAACTAAACTATTCTAAAAACCAGGGTTGTCAGAAAGTCTTAAGTATTGGAGAGGCAAAATAACAGTTGAATCAGTTTAAAGAGTCACTGTTTACTTTCAAAGGATAATCACTTTTCAAAACACATACCTAGTGTGGCATCTCAAATGGAAATAATCTGGAATAAATACTTTTGCATAATATGGAAAAGAAAAGATACACAGCATTAGTGCCAAGTGCCTCACCAACCCATTTGCAAGTAATTATAGCAATCATAAAAGGGACCACGTATGTTAAACCTCCAGTAATTTCAAACATTATAACAACCAGTGTCACTAATAGAACCAAAGAAAACAAAAGAATAAAAAAAAAATCACAAACAGAATAAAAGTAATTATAACAACAAAAACAAGAATCTAGATTTTTTGAAATGATGATTGAATTGTAACCTTAAAAGAACATTTTGCAGACTACAAAAAACAGATTTGTAAACTCAAGGATAATTTTTCAAAGATAATGAGTAACAAAATGTTTTTCAGTATTTTTAATTTTTTCTGCTTTTTTTTCCTTTGTTTAGACATTAAGAAAAAAAATCTTTAAACAACATTTATATATTAAAAATTTTAATTTTTGTAATTTTCTTTGAGTAAATTTATTTAGTTTGATTTGAGTTTTCAAAGTTAAATTATCTTTAAGTTACGTTTTGCTTTTAAATTTAGGTTCAACTTAAGCATATTTTTTTTTCCTTTTTTCTTTTGTAATCAAGTTAAATACTTAAGCAAAATTTTCTTTGAAGAAAAGAATATTTTTCTTTTACATTTATATTTTACAAAAGCATTTTTTTGGAGATCAAGTTAAAACAAAATAACCTTTATCTGGATAAAGGAGTTAAATAATCTTGTAAAGTATCCCGTTTCTTTCTGAATTTTTGGAAAAACTGGATAAACTTTTTCTGGACCAGTTAAGATAAATTGTAACACATACCAATAATAGATAGCCTTAAAATTTATTACAGTAAAGAAAATATTGAAGTAATGATGATTTGTTTCACGATTATTCTTACTCAATTCTTAATGGAAAAAAAAGAGTAAGAGCAATCATGAACTTGAGTCTTTATTTTCATTAAAAAAAAAAAAAAAAAAAAAAAAAAAAAAAAAAAAAAAAAAAAAAAAATTATGGTCTTAGGATATGGATTTATTTCAAGAAAAATCCAAGATCTTAATTACTGTTGGATGCTGAAGGATGAGTTGAGGAGTCATAGTTTCACAAAACAACAAACACATCTTTTATCATTTGCTTTGAAGTGTAGTTGCATTTCTTTAGATTTTTTTTTAGCTTGAAAAAATTTGAAATTGAGCACCTTTTTTGAAGAACAGCATTTGAATTTTTGGGAAAAGTAAATTTTTTAAAATTTTGAATAAAGTAATTTTGAATAAAATTTTTTTTCTCAATAAATTAAAAATTAGTATTCCAAAAACATTCCACAATTTACTTTATAATTTACTTTAGAATCTTAAGAACTTTCAAATTTTAGAGAATGAGCAACCAATATCATTGGTAATGATTTAGCTAAAGTAGGATTTCTTATGTAACCATTACAACTGAATACTAGCAACCAATAAGCAGCACTATAAATCATAATTTGAAACATGCTCATGTTTTTTACAGATACCTTACGATCTATATTCCAAGCAGTGACACTAGATACAATAGGATTATTATGATCAGATGTCAACTTAAAAACAAAAAAAAGCAAAAAAAAAGCAAAAAAAGTAACAAATATACACATATTTTGATTTTGGAAAATTTTTTTTGTGGGTTTTATATGGTGGAATATTGTTGAACCATTTAGCAATATTTAATCTGATAATAATAATAATAATAACAATAATGACAATAGTAGTAGCAATAATAATGACAACAACAACTAATTCTAATAATACCCCTATTATAATAATTAGAGCTATAGATTAACTATTGCTATAGATTAATAGGAGATAAATTAAAAAGTTATAACTAGTAGATTATTAAAGTTTCTACTATTATTATTGGTGCCATTATTTAACCAAAAATAGTTTTACAACTTTTACATAAACAATTCACCCGTTATCCTAGTAACACCACCAAGAGCTGCAGCAGCACCAGTCATGGCATACACACCAGGCAATATGCAATGGTTCTTGGTTTTCAAACAAACATTTGACCATAAGAAGAAGTTTGGATGAGATCTTTAAAAGCATAATAAAAAAAGACCAAATGAGGATTTTATGGTAATTTTTCAGATCTGAATAGTTTTGACAAACACTAATTGAAAATTATTCTTCTTGCGCATATGTTGACATTCAAAAAGCTATATTCTTACACTGAAAATTGAATAAAATTCTGCATTTGAAATAAAATATCACTATAACTTATAATGCCACCTTACATACATTTTCTTACATACACAAACCTGAGCAAAATTTGTAATAAAATTTTTTATTTCAGTCATAATCAAGGAAAAGATTACTAAAGGACATAACTGTTTGAAAACTATACTCTTAGTTAGAGAAAAATTTTCTTCAAAATATTTATTAAAACCTCTTTTTTTAACTGCAATCTCATTTTACAACTGCAGCCTTAAAGTCAAACTAAATTACTTTCAATGAAGTGCACTAAATGAGATACTAATAATAAAACTATTAAACAGGCAGAAAAAAATTCCCTTGATGTAAACTACTACAAAGTAGTAAGATTAGTGCAATAATAACATAATCCTCACTCAACAAGTGTTTCCATTCCAATGCCCAAAACCCGACCAAAACATGCTCCAGCAGCAAGACTAGGAACAAACAATCCAGCAGGTACCTAATAAAATTTTTAATTTAGCATAACATACTTCACCAGAAATAAAACAACAAAACAACAAACTATAACAAAAAAATAAAAAGAAAGTTTGTTAAAAATTTTTTAACAGAAAAAGTCTTACGAACCTTTATACCAAACGTAAAAACCATCATTACTGAAATCACTACTGTAGCAACAATTAACTTCCATATTGACTCATAAACACCAGGACCTAATGTTCTATGAGGATAATAGTCACTATTTATAGCTTGAGTGCCATTTTGCATGTATTTATAATCACTAAAAATATGAAAGATTAACCAACATTTTCATATTCTGTGTATTTTATTTGCATGCCAAAAAAAAAAACAAATTTTCTTCATTCTAAAAAAAAACATTTAAACATTTTGCAAGGTTTTAAAAAACTCAAAAATGTTGTATGAAAACTTTTTTAAAACTTTACATTTGTAAATATAAAAAATTGGGTACCAAAGTAGAGATCCATCATCTGGAGTACAGTTTTGAAAGAGTAAAGATATTAGTCGAGTCATAGAAATTCGTGTAAACTCATTAGGATAAGAGATTAATGCAGTAACAATAGTAACAACCAACACCTAAATTGAGAGAGAAAATAAATAGAATCAATAAAACATAAAACCATCTTCAGATCATTAATTGCACAAAAATATTTTTTGTTATACAAACATTAAAAGAACTTCAGGAGAAACCAAAAGTATATCAGGCATCTAAATTGCTATACAATAAACCTTGACATGTGATATGTATACTAGGGTGCTTTTAAAAAATAAAATTATTAGAATAATGTTCTCCAACCCTCCATTATGTAATGCTAGTTAGAGAAGCTGTAAAAAAATTTGGCTGAAAATAACAATATTTAGGAGTTGTGCAATGCTTTCAAAGTTTTTAATATGTGTCAAAACCTGTGATTACAAGTAAAAGAACTCTCAGAACACATCTGACAGTGGTAAGTAAATTATTTTCTGAAACTTTGTTCATAATCAAAATCAAAATAATTAAAACTAATATTCAATAGTCATCTTTTTTGATACTCTGGTTGAAATTCCCACTCACTGGGATAGAATTCCTGAGATATGCTAAGAATCATGAAAAATATTAGTGCTCTTTGTAACAAAGCTGTGAAGTTTTTTAGTAGACAAAGACAAAAAGAGTTTTAGAGAGATACTATAGGTTGCATTCAAAAGCTGTAGCAGTACAAGGTCTTGCTGTAAAGCAACATTTGCTAGACTTTTAAACCAGCATGTTACATATACTTTGGTGATGAACAGACTTATTTCTTGCAGGTGATGCCATATTTTCTGACCATAGGAAAGTCCTTGAAATTTTCCACAGCTGGTGCCTGGGTGTAGTGGTTCATATTGCTTCCAAAATAGCCACATTTTTATAAAAAAAAAAGCCCTGGCTAATCATATTCCACATTCAGGTGTGCCACCAAAGAAAATGATCTAAAGTTCAAGTAGTGTTGAAGCTTGATCAGCTAAAACTGTGCAAACCTGATTAAGTCATCCTTCTAAGGAACAATCATATTTGTTAATGTTTTATCTTCAACTGCTTTACAAATTGGTCAATTTGGTTATTACAGGATCAAAATTTTTTGAAGCAGTCAAACAAATCCATGTAAGGAGACCTTGAGATTCCATGAACACTGAAAACCTTTTTAAGAATAATTTCTGAGATGTGGTGATAACAGGCTGAATTGATTAACTGTGAACCAAGCTCTGCTTCCAAATAATTAAAAGTGTCATCTTTTCTAAAATATGAAGATGTTAATAGAAGAGTGTTTATCTGATGGAAAATAAAACTTTTCAAGAGACCCAAACAGCAAAGCCTATTGACACTGTTTTCAGCAATATATCAGTCTATCCTAAATTGAAAAAGATAAAATTTTCTGTAGATACAACACAAAAAAGGGGTGCATGACTGCATAGCTAAAAAAAACAGAAAATAAGAAAAACAAGAATTTGGGTTACATAGATTTAAAAAAAGCAAACAAAATAGAAAAATTTATAATGGTTGTTGAACTATCTTCCTGTAAGACCAATAGTGGAAAAAAAAAGTTCAGCAGAAATTCATATGGTTCCACATCTACTTCAAACAGTCCAGAGAAAAGAGATAGACAGACAGAATACTATGAACACTGAAATTGTAACTTCTTTAGTTCGTACCCAAAAAACCTGTTCATATTCTTACAATTAAAGGTTTTGGTTATAGTACAAATAACATTCCAGTTAATTGTTCAACTCTTGTGAACATTAGTTGTTCAACTATTTATAGAGTTGGATTTTGGTTAGGCAACAAATTTTGGTGATATCAAAGTAACTTTTAAGCCCAATTATCTTTTAACATTTCACTGGGATAGTAAAATGCTACCTGATATCACAGGTAAGGATATATAGATTATCTTCTTGTTCTTATTTCTGATGGTGGAGTAAAAAATATTCTGTGTACTAAAGTTAAATAGTGGAAGCAAAAGTGATTGTGAACAAATTATTTGACTGGAGTATAACAGAACATGTTCAGCCATCATTTGATACAAAAGTGAACAATACAGGGTATATTAACGGTGTATGTAAATTAATTGAAGACAAATTTGGTAGGAAATTATTGCACCTTGCATGTCATTATAATGGGTTTGAAATAACTTTAAGAATTGTATATACAATGTGCTATGATAATCATCCAACTGAACCAAATAAAAAAGATTTCAGTTTTGAACCACTTTATTCAACTTGATTTTGATTAAAAATTGAACATTTGATTCAATTTGAACAATCATAAAAAAATACATTTTCAATCGATTTCATTGGAGTAAAAATGTAGATACTTATGAAATTGTATTATAAAATAACCATGATGGTATAAAGTAATAGTTAACAAAACCTCAGTCATTGGATATTGTCCTAGCTTCTTAGTCTTTCTTAATTTGCACCAAAATATGTTACATTTGATAAAGAAAGCACCAAAACATCCCTAAAAAATTATAAATTTAAATGTAAAAAATTTGATAAAATCAAGGCATGGTAATCAATGTAAATTAAAAGAAAATAAGTTCTATGCAGTGAAAATCTCATAATTACTTACACCGTAGACTCCAAGAAGTATAAAAGGTATTATTTCAAATAACTGCCATGGAAAAGTATAGTCTATGTTAAAAATTACAAGATGACCATTGCCATAAGGATTCATATAGCCTAATGTAAGTGCAGCCATCATTGAGCATAGAAATGTACGCCACAATGTTTTCATTGGAAAATAGTAGCTGACCTATAAATAAGTTTTAAACTAAAGTAAAAAAAAAAATCATAATCAAGATTAAAAAGCTACTTGCAAATTTAACCAACTAATAAATTTCAATAACTACAAAACCTGCAATAAAACTGTAATAAGAGTGACAACTTAATAAAAATAAAAATAAAAACAAAGAAAATGTAAAATATGAAAAATTACATTTGAGATATGCAATAGATTTGATTTCAAAATATTTTAGATTGTCAGAAATTTTTATTTATTACAATATCTTTTCTGTTTTTTAGGTTTTTGATAACAGAGAACTCTAGAAAATTATTTTTAGATATAAAATGATATTTTTGACTTAAAGTTTTAACTTGTATAAAACTTACAAAGGAAAAAAAATCCAATAAAAATTATAATATTTTTATAAAACTAACTAAACTTAATGAAAATTACCTCTTCTAAACTGAATAGAACGCCACCAACAGGTGCACCAAATGCTACAGATACACCAGATGCTGCAGCTGCAGACAAAACCTTTAACAAAAAAGAAAAAAAGAAAAAGTTTAATAAGACAGAAATTTTACAAAAAGAAAAATAATTTGGCTAACAGGAAATATGTGAAAAAAATCTTAGTTACTTCTCTTCTTTTTGCTTCATTTCCATGGTACTTTGGAAACAGTCTTACAATAACATTTCCAACACATGCGCCCACATGCACCATTGGACCTTCTTTTCCTAATTTTAATCCTGTAGACACTGATAAAATTAATGTCACACATTTGATAAAAAGTGTCCACCATCCTAGAAAGCCTTTTATCACAAACCCACCCAAGATTGTTTTTACCTAAAAGAAAAAAAAAAAAAGCTTAAAAAATATGAAAAAAAAAAAATTAAAAACAGAAAAGAATAATTAACAGTATTAAAAAACAAAAATACTATCAGAAAAGAGTAAAAAAAAAATACTATTCGAAAAGAAAAATACTATTATAAAAGAAAAATAATAAAAAAAGTAAAATAAAAACAAAAACAAAACAAAAAAAAAGCAAAACAATAATAAAATTGTAATAAGAATAGAAATAAAAGTAATAATATATAAAATAGCAAGCAGAGAAGCAGAAAGAAAAGGCATTGTAATTAAAATTGTAAAATTTTAATTTTCAAGTACAAAGAAAGTTAGTCACCCAATAGTCGCATTTTTGCAACATTTTTAACTAAAAATAATTACAATTTAAACAAAAAAATCACAACAAAACCTTTAAACAAAGAATTGTAAATACCTCAGCAATCCCAGAACCACTTGCATATGGAGCAAAGAACCGTACAAGAGAAACAGCAATTGCAGAAAATATAAATGCAGAAAATACATAACAGAAATAATCAAATATGTAGGATTCACGCTGTGAATTAGGAGCAGTATTTAATTTGAATATATCAGACCATAATATCCAGTTATCACAACCATCTTCCCCTACTTTACTAACTGGTGCATTCCAACAACATGTTTGTTTATTAAACCAAAATTGATATTTACAGGTCCCTTCCTTCAAATCTGTCATCCACTCAGAGCCAATATCAATAATACCTCCTACAAAACCTGTTGTTATGCCAACAATAAATACAATTAACCAACCAGACAAATCATCATAGAAGCCCTGATTGTGCAAAGTTATATAAAAAATATAAGAAAAAATTTTTTTTACAGCATTACTAATTTTTTTTGTTATTATTATTACTACTACTAGTAGTAATATTATTACTATTATGTAATACTAAATAATAAACACTAACTTTAATTTTGTCCCAAGTATTTCCTTCACTTTTCAATTTCTTAACATTGCGAAATCTCATCCGATCTCTCATACGATCTCTTGACCAATCTATAGTATGAAAATCATCATATTTACTGAGATCGTCTGCTTCTGATTTATATTCCCACAAGTTATCATATATAGAACGTCTATTTTCCATTATCAGGTGATCTCTCTCATTCCCGCTGTTGTGTAAAGCCTCTGTGATCTCATTAGGATTATCTTGATCAATGCTCATTTCATGTGGGTACCAGAAAAACACTATACTTTGTTAAATTGAGTTAATGTTGAGTTACCACAAATATTTTTGATTGTTAGTTGTAAAAAGCAGATGGATACTAAAGAATTATTTTGCTACTTTGATAGCTTTAAAAAAATTTTTTTTTTCAATTAGAAGGAGCCTGTAAACTCCTTTCAAATAAATAAAAATGTTCAACAAAAATTACTTGCAGACCTCTTGCACACCATATTTGATTTAATAGTGGTTTATCTTATGACTAATCCTTTTAAATGCCCTTTAAAAATGTTCAAACATTCAAAAGTAACTTCTATGTTAAGTATATTACAAGATATGCAAACTGCTGATGTAGCTTATTTTAGAACTGAACTAACAATAAATTAAAAATTTGATTTAAATTCTATTAAATAAGCACTATGCAAATGTCATAGACACAAGCAATTAAAATAAAATACTGCAAAAAGATTTAAGAAAATATTGTTAACAACATGCAACTCAATAGGAATGTAACTGAATGTAACACTTGTCAAAATAAAATGATCTGCTGCTCAACAAAATAGTTGATCAGGTTTTTTTAGAAATACTTAAAAACATTTAGAAAGCACGTCATAATATGAAACAAAATGCTAAAATAATGTACAATACTTAATTTAAAAAATAAATAATATATAGCAAAGATTTAAAAAACAAACAAACAAACAAACAAAAAAAACAATTTATTGAAATTATTTTCATCAAACTGTTAACAAAAAATCTTTTTTCATAGGGTTTTTATTTTCAGTATTCTATTTTTTTATCTTAAGATGCAGATAGTATTTTCAATTAAAATTACAAAAATCATAACTTAAATTCTTCTTATAAATAGTTTTATTTGTATATTGTTACATCTCCCCAGTTAAATACCATTCCTTTCTAGCAGATGCTTCAAAATTCCAATGCTTGTTTTAAAAAAGCTTGTTTAGAAATTAGTACACTTCTGCAAATGTTGTAAGGATTTTTTAAATGAAGTAAGAAAAAAAATTAAAAAAACTTATTTAAAGATATATCAGGAAACAAATTAAGGTGCAAAGTTGGTAGAGATGGCAATAAACTTGAGGATTTAACAGGTAATTCATTTTGAGCCAATTTATTTCAGTGCAGATAGTAAACAACTATCCATCAAAATAAATAAATTTCATACATCTATAATACATCTGAAATATTGAGCTGAGAAATTTAATCTCTCTTAATTAAAAAATATGTGACCAGGATCTAGATTCTTCATTTCAGCAATGTGTCTCAAAACATCTTTTTTTGTGATTATTCCAAGAAGTTTTCTAAAAAATGACAGAGTTAATTTTTCAATATTTATGATAAATTTCTATACAAACTAATTCAATGCAATCTTATACATTTTCTGAAGAAAGTAACGAGTGATCACTAATTAATTAGACTAAATTTGAAAGGTCATAACTTTAGAATAGGTGCCTCATTTTAAATACAACAAGGACAAATTTGTGACCAAAATTAAGTCAAAATTGTGACCAAAAAACCAATGAAAAGTGCATCAATAGCTGATTGGGTATTTCGATTTATAAAGTTGCAACCAATTTCATTTGCAATCAGACTCATATTGTTCAAACTATCCAGCAAAAAACCAATATATTTTATTTTAAAAAGCAGAAGATTCCTAATCAATTAAAAAATCAGAGTTAACTACAACCTTGTTGTAGGCAGATGTGCAGAAAATTATGTGCTCATCATTTTATTTGGATAATAAATCCAACTTTAATTTTTCTCATTCAAATAAAAATGCTAATTGTGCTTTTTGGTATTGAAATTTCTGAGTTATAGTTTTAATGTTGTTGTATTATATACTTTAACAGAATTTAAATATCTTTATTAGTTCAGAAGTTGTGATTTTTTAAGTGTTCATTAATTAGTGATCACCTATACGCACTATTAAAGAATAATAATTTTAAATAACTCAAAAACAAATACAGTTGAGGAAGGTAAAACTTAAACACAACTCATGGCTGTTAGAAGTTGTTTATGTTTTTTATAGTTTAGTTGTTATGCTGTTTTATGAAGATTGAAAACCTAATACTCATATCAACAAAAATAGCTGAGGTAAATCCATTATAAAAGAATCTTATAGGTTGGGTTCAATTAAAGTATTTTTGTAAATTTTATTTGGTCAACAAACAACAAAACACTTTTTCTGTAAGGAATTATTTGATATTATCCTGAGCATTTAAGGTGGTTAGCAAAAATTAGGGTTTGTCACAATTTTATGCATAAATACTAATATTAGGAGCATTTTAACAAATGTGTTACAGAAAGGTACTGTGAAGTGCAGTTTGAATCTGTAGCACAGATTTTAACCGCACTTTACAATAACTTTACAGGATAAAGAAAGGATCTCTTTAGAGTGGGAGAAAGTAACTCTTATTATTACTCTGAAATTCTCTTATTATTAGGCTGAGAATATCTTATTGTTAGCTTGAAAATCTCTTATCATTATTAGCCTGGAAATTTTTTAACATTGTAAGCCTGAATATCTCTTATTATTAGCCTAAAAATTCAAGGAATTTGCATCATAACACTTGTTAATAACCATTTACTAAATATAAGGATTAAGAGAAGCATAACATTTTGAAGAGAAGCAGAAGAAACAGAATTTTTTGACTGTGAGCAGAAAAACTTCTGTGTTTAGAACCAACAAGAGAAAGTCAAATAACTTAAATAAAAAAAAAGTTGGCTAGAAACCTTAATAGACTCAAGAAAATCAAGAGTAAGAAAAATAAAAAATATAACTCTTATATTAATGCTTGAGGATCATAGATGATTTAACATTTATATATATTTTTTTTGAGCACAAATTGAAACAAGCTGTAAAACTATTATAATGTTAATCAACTTAATATTTTTGATATTTAATTTGTCAATAAAATGACTAAAATGACTAAATATGGATATTTCTTATTTTAAAAAACTTTAATTATTTTCTTTTAAAGGAGAAAATTTTTATTTTGTATGCTAGCAGACTATTATATTGGGAAATCATTAGAATAAGTATTAAACTATATAATAGAGTAGTATATGCAAAAAAATTTTGCTTAAATAAAACATGTTTAATAAAAGTTCTGTACGACTAAATTTTACCCTCCTTTACAATTAAGAATGCTTTATTTTAATTTCTTTTAAATATTATTACTTAAGAATAAAATCTCTTAACTTTATAAAAAAGAAAAAGTTTCTAAATAGTTAATTACCCGCTCTTTGTAACTAACAGTTGTCGCAAACCCAACTTTCTAAACATATCGATTACTGTTTCCATCGGTGTAGCATCTGTTACAGTAAAAGGACTCTAAAACAAAATTTTGTAATGCAGAAAAAAAATTAACTTATGCAATAAATAAAAAAGAATTTATGCAAAATAAATTTATCAAATTTAGGGTTGACTTATTTAGGATTATACAAATTAAGAAGGTATATTTGATGCTTCAATCTTGAAGTGTTATTTTAACAAGCTGTACAAATGTTTCATTCTACTTACATCTGGAGTATGTTAATGCTTGAAGTTGGAATTTTTATCATTAATTCTATTGTTATTGATCTTAAACTGTAAAATCAACTTTTTCATAATAAAAATTAAATTTTCATCATGATTAGTAAGAAAGAGTAACTTACTGAATCTAAGATATGTCTCAAACTTAATGGAATTTTGTTGAGTCTATTACTTCGTTCTGTGGGCGGAGAACGCTTAGAAAAATAAACATGTGTACCAGAATCAAAGTTCTTTTTCCGCATTTTGCCATATTCTAAATAAAGCATTACAACAACAAACTTACAAAATTACTAAAAAAAAAAAAATCAAAGTATTTAGTTTATTACCTTACAAAATTATTTTTCATTACAAACAAAAATATTTTTAAAAAAACAAACAAAAAACAAATAATAATATGAAACTTACGGAGAGCAACTTTTAAATCTCTCCTTGTAACAAATCCAGCCAAAGTTTGAGATTCTTTGTCCATTATAACAGGGAAACCATTGAAATTTGTTTCTTCCAACAAATTTTCTAAAAGTGGTGTAAAATTATTGCATATACCAAAAATAATTTGTTCAATAATAGCTATTAGAGCTCTAAGCAGAAATTATAGTTGATTTTCTGATTACATCCTGTAACAATAGACAGTGGTGCAATATTCAATCAATTAATAGAGAAAAAATCCTTGAAAGTTTAACAAGGTTTATAGGTCAGTTTTTGACACATACATGTCCCCATTATGCCGTAAAAAATTAATGGTGCTAGAAGAATATTACAAAACAAAAACTGTCATGCTTTGCACTTAATCCAATAAAATTTCAGTTTTTACCCTTTTTCAAAGGAATTTCTATTTAAAATTACATTTTTAAAATGCTTATAAAATAAGAACTGTTTAAGAAAAATCAATGAAATAGAAAAAAAACTTTTACATCAAAGTCACTGCATTAAATAGTTTGGAAACTGTTGCATTTTTTATTTTTTCTGAACTGATAGAAAGCTACATTTTTTAAAATGATTATCTTGAAGTGGATCAATTTAATAGTGCTTTAGATCTTACCAAAGGAGATTTATTGGAAGGCAAGGCAATCTAAGCTCAAATGTAGAATAGGCTGCCAGTATTAATCCTTATCAAGAGTTTTTTTCTTGTACCATATGAAAAAAACCTTGTGTATAAAGACAGCAGAATGCATCACATCAATGCCAAACATGAGACATTGAGGTACATCATCACATGTATATATCTTTAGATTAATGAAGCCCAGGAATATTTTTAAAATTTTGAAAATTTAGAAATAAGACTAGTTTTTGACTCTTTATGTATGCAAAGACAGGTCTTTGCATAAATACCAATGGCTTGCATAGCTAAGTCAGCTAGCTAATTTTATGTAACTTTTAAAGTTAAATCTCTTAGCTTAGATATTTTTGCACATGTAATAGGTATGCAACTAGTTATATAATGAAGCAGATGTAGTATCTTGAAAAAAACACTTTTTCAAAGTTATAAAAACCATACAAGTTTTTTTTGTTCATTTATATTACATGAGCCAAAATTTTTCCTTCAAAGTTGATATTGCCATCTTACGATTGAAAATATATTTAGAGCATGTGCCTCCTACTTACATGTTAAACATAATGCTTTAAAAAGTTCACAATATTCAATTACAAGGTTGACAGAAATTGCCTGCATAAACTTTCCATGTATATTTATTTTCAAATTTAAAATACAAGTTTTATGTCATAAGGATAACAATTACCTGATAAATTTTTTGATGTTTTACTAATAGATATCCAAGAATCTTTTAGCTGTTCAAACATCTGTTCATTGAGATTTCTAGTCTTCACTCCTCTAAGAGCTCTAGGAAAATGCTTAATATCCATTTCATAGACATGTCTACAAGCATGTCATATTAGTAGTGTCTTTTTTCATTTTCTCTGGGTACATACACCATTTATCAATATTAGATGGTGAGTTCCAACCATTATCATTATTAGATGTGTCCAATGATAGAAAATTTACTTGATCAAACACATACAAATATTCTAGGAAAGTTTAATGTTTAAGTTTGTGTTTTAGCTTGAGCATCCTTTATAGGAACTGCACCAAACAGATATTCAACCTCTTAATCTGTAGAACTATTATTGGAATAAGTTCAATCTTTTTCCTTCCTGTATTCAATCATTTGAAATGATTGAATATTGCTAATTAATTGATTTTTTTTAATAACAAGTGATTTTTTTATACAAATTTGAAGCAGATATGTTAAAGTAATCTCTGTTAATTTCATCCTTTCTTATTATAAATACAAGAGTAGGTGAAGCCACTCCAGAACTAATGACAAGAAGGTGTTAGAAGTGCTCTCTCTCAAGAGAAACACCCTCTTTTTCATCAAGCATTTAAATCATCATCTAGAGGATAAAAACTAATATTAACTAGAGAAGGTTTATACTTTATAACCTTTGTATTATACAGCATGCGACCATAAATTCTGCACTAACTTTGGTACCATTATTTTGAACAATTTTTAATAAACATAGTCAAATTTGATGTTTTTCTTAGATATGTTATTTATGCAAACAAATTATTAAACAAATTTTAAGTACTTTCACCATAACTACCAAAAATAGTTGTAATCAACATTTAAGTTCAAGACATCCAAAGATTTAATAGTAAGATTAGAGAAATATTATAACTCAAAAAGTCTGGTAGTATTGAATATGGCCAGGATGCCTGACCTACTTTGCAGATCCATTCCCAGGCATACGACCTTTTTTTTTTTTCAACTCAGGTGTCAAATATAACGCATGTACATCAACCAGATATTTCATGTTTGGACATTCTTTTTAACATATTCACAGAATTTAAGAAAAACTTAATTTAATATACTCTCTTTCAGTTATAAATTGGATGTCTACTTGATTTAAATACCACACCTCATATAATTTCTTAAAAGTTTTTATGTGAATATAGATATTATAAAACCTTTAATATGACATTTATATGACATTTTTGTAAAAATTTCAAAAATGTTGAGAAGTAACAAACAAGTTTTTAAAACAACAAATGTCTATTGCTTTGTTCTTATTGAATTGTGTTTATAAAAATAATAATTTTGAGAGCTCTCATACATTTCAGCAGTACAAAAAATCATATTAGTTTTTTGAGAGAAAATTTTTCAAATAAACATAATAAACTCGTATGGAATTTTCAAATTTGAAAAAACTTTTTTTTCTTTCAGACAAATGGACATAATAAAAGATAAGCAGCAGATATACAGCATACTTTTGGAACAGTTCAAAGGCTGTGTTATTTATTTCAAGGCAAATTATTATTTTTATAAAGACTTGCATTTATACAAACTCATCCTTTGTTAGTATCTCTATCGCATATTTAAGATGTCCTGTCTCCAGTTATCACTACATCAATTGTATTTAGTTAAAATCCAATTAATAGACAGTCCTCAATAATCTCAAAAACTGGGCAATAAAATATATCATAATTTGAAATTTTAATATTTTCTCTAAGTCTCAAAGTCAGTTTAGTGTTCACCATAATTAATTTCTTACAAATAGATATACTTTAAAGTAACCTAGATACTAGAAGAAACCTAGATGCTAGAATAAAAAAAAAAGTTCAAATTATCATGTGACAATATGGAACTCTGGTAGTGACAAATATAGTTGCATATAGATAGATGTATTTGTTTATACAAATTGAGACCACTGTATGCATTCTCTTAAAGTGAAAGAAAATCAATATACCTACATATTTCAAAAGAAATGCATATACTCTTATATTTAAAAAAAAAAAAAAAACTTTTATGTCTAATTACTTTTACATACAAAAGCAAAAAAAAAACAACAACCATTTACAATAAACTTTTTTTTTAATGTAACTATATTGTTATTGTACTAACCAATATCTGCTACAGTAAATCCATTCTTAGATATGCAGACAAGAGACTCTGTGTTTCTCCTTATGAAGAAAAAAAAACGTTAAGAGCAATCCTAAGAATTATGAAATGATATTTAATCAATTTAATCTAAGAATTATGAAATGATAATTAAGATATTTTGTGTAAAACCTTAATTTAGTAAACAAATAAAAAAACTACATGATCTAACTCACTTTGGCTTCATCACATCTGCTGCTAGTGTAGTATGACAAAATTCTTCTTTTGCATCCAAGTATGGATATCCATTTAAACGAATATGTTCATCATAACTGACTTATGTAAAGGGAAATTGACCTCAGTCAATACAATTTTATGTAATTCTAACTTTACATGTGACCAAATAACATACTCAACTGCAAAAAATATTTGAGAAGATACATTCCTTCTGTTCCTAAGGCATCACCTATCCATTTACTTACCATTATTGAAACCATAAGAGGAACAATATAAGTTAACCCACCAGTTAGTTCAAACATTATGACCACCAGTGAAACTGAAAAAAGATGCATTTTACTGGAAAATTTCATCAAAAACAACATTTTAATTTTGGAATAAGTCAAATAAAACATTTTATTTTCCAAAATTAAAATGTGACTAAGAATCTACCGATAGTTTAAAGTTTTGTGTCTAAGTTAATTTGTAAAAATTATATATTACCAGTCATTCGAGTAACACCACCCAGCGTAGCAGCAGCACCAGTCATTGCATATAAACCTGGAACAATACAATGGTTCTTCATTTTCGAACAAACACCAGACCAAAGAAAAAATGATGAATGCCAACTAAAACAATACTCAGATGAGAAAATAATGATATATAAAAACAAAAAACCAAAAATTGAATGCAAACATTTTAATTGCATACTCCACTAGCATTTCCATCCCTATTCCCAAAATACGACCTCCACATGCTCCTATAAATAGACTAGGAACAAAAAGACCTGTTGGTACCTAAAAAATATCAATTTGAAAAAAGTGGGCAAAAAAATTTTTGGAAAAAAATTTAATAGTAAAGAAAAAAGTTATAATGTGCAATGCTCACCTTCATGCCAAAAGTGAGTACAGTCATAACTGAGGTAAACACCATGGCAAGTATTAATTTCCAAATAGCTTCATGAACACCAGGACCTAAAGTTCTATGGGGATAGAACTCACTGTTAACATGCTGTTGTGTACCATTTGTTAAATAGATGTAATCACTAAAGAAGAAATAATTAAATAAAATAACTTTTTTGTCGCTCCATTGTTTTATAAAAATCCAAACCACCATAAACTGTTACTTACCAAAGTGAAGAAGTATCTTCTGGCCCACATTTCTGAAATAGTCTGAAAATAACACGACTAGTAGCATCCTTTGTGAACTCATTTGGGTAGGAGAGCAACACTGTAACAATTGTAACAGCTAAAACCTAAATAGAATAAGTAATTAAATTATATTAAAGTAAATCTTAATCCTCCTCCTCTTTGCATTTTAATTCTCAACCTCATCCTCAACTTTATCCTTAACTTCATTTTCATTATTTACAACTAAGCGTATCAGTAAAAAATATTATTTTCTTGATGTACGTAATTTTTTTTTTTAGATAATGATTATTTTTTTATTAATTCAAACTTATTAAGTGCATTTAAAAAACCATATAATAAATAAATAGGTAAACAAAGTTTTAATTTGATCTCAGTTCTATTTTCTTTTTAAACCAACTATTGTTCATAAAAATTATTTTAGTTAATATTTGGTTGATAATTTTCCATAAAAGGTTGCATAAAGTTGCAAATGATTACCAGTCTAATTACAGTTAAGATATATTTGAGATAATGAGATATTAAATCTAAAATTTGGTCAAAAAGCAGTAAGTTGACCAACAAAGGGACAGATAATAGATATGAAGGATGGCTCCAGGATCATCAACAGAGAAATAGCAACTAGATTAATAATTTCTGAGAATTTTGTTAGTAATATTCTAAAAACATTTAGACCAACAGGTGGCATTCAGTGTCATCCACAATTTAAAAGGTTTTAAAAAAACCAAAGAGTGAGAGAACAGTCATTTCTTTTGTTAAATAAGAGCAAATCCAAAGTTAAATTACTGTGGTCTTATCAACCTTTCAACAAAATTGTGTTTTTTCAAATAAACTTAGAAAAATTTTACTTTAGAAAAACATTAGCATTTATGCAACTGTTAGAAAACAGAAATGACCAGAGAAAGGCACACAAGGTGGTATAATGAGAGAAATGTTTGATCTATGGAAAAATAAGTAATTTTGATTGATAAAAATAACTTTAAAGTTATAAACGGGAAAAGAAAAAAATTCTTGTTAAAAGAATTAAATATGAAAAGTATAATTTCTTTATCATACCAGGTTTGGAAAGTGGAGGGTTGGCATTTGAAGCTCCTTTAATTTTAATGGAGTAGGTTTGTATAATATTTAAATGGATTGAGTCAACAAACAACATCTACATAAAGTAGTTATTTAAAAATTTTTATTGTAACATTTCAAAAACTGTATCCTTTAAAAAATCAACCTCAAAAACTGGATTATTTCCAAGGCGTGTTGTCTTCCTTAGCCTGCACCAATATATATTGCATTTATTAAAGATTGATCCAAAGCAACCCTAAAAAGATATCCCAAAAAAAAACATTAAACACTTCTGTTCTACAAACTTTGCCAGCAAATAAAAATGAAACTTTAATAAGAAAAGAATCAACCTAAAACTTGAAATTGTTGTGCTTCAGTAATGGTTAGATTTATTAAAACTTTGGTAAACTATTTAAGCATAAAAATTTTAAAAAAAAACTATACAAAAAATTGTATTAAGTAATCCAAAAAATTCAAGATTTTTATAAAAACTAGTTTTACATATATTTTGTAGCTGTCATTTGATGACACTGACATACATATATTTTATATATATATATATATATATATATATATATATATATATATATATATATATATATATATATATATATATATATATATATATATATATATATAAACTTTTTTATTCAAATTATACTAATTAAAGAAAATGACAAAGAAAATTTGTTATTAGCTCTAGTTTCTGAGATTATAAGAGCAATAAATTTGTATTTTAGCTAATTTGCATTCTAATAATTTTTTAAAATACATTTGTTTTTTTTTTGTTAGAGATATATTCTAACAGTTTTAAATGAGGAAATCATGATCATCAAGCTAAAAGGTATAAAGATGATTATGGGGTATCACCATGAGATTGTAATCTTTTTGCCTTCTTTTTGTATGTGAGTTCTGGAGCATCCATAGACACAAATTTGTTAGCATAGCTTCATTCCAATGACCCTGATATCTTGGTTCAATACAGAAATATCTTGGTAGAACCTTTCCCCATGCTTATTACTAATAGCACCACAACTGGATGAAAGAAGTCTAGGTGTGAGTGGAGGAAATGAATCTTAAGGGACAAGTTATATCCAAGTTGATGGTGTTTTCCATACGCACTGTTACTGATTGAATGTAGTTATTATCTCTTTTGTTGCTTAAAAATCCACAAATCACTCACTTTAGATCTTCCAAGTTTCCTTTTCTTACCTCTTCAAAATTTTGTTAAATGCAGGATCCTTCATAAGTTGAGGCATTTGTGGCCCAACAAAAATACTTTCTTTAACTTTTGCATCTCTTATTTTTGGAAATTTATTTCTTAAATACCTGTTCTTCTTTGTTCATACCTTTGACAAAATTTTTCAATAAACCCAACTTAATATGTAAGGGTGAAAGAAGAACATCTTTTGGATCCACAAGTGGTTCAGCATTAACATTTTTTTCATCTGTGTTGAGATTTCTTTCAGGCTAGTCTTGCATTCCTAAAGGTATAGCAATGACTTTTAGATCAACACAAATTTTCAATTTATGTTCATTGTAATTGATTGAGTTGAGGAGAGCTTTCTTGTTAACATAAGTCTCTTTCATGTGAACTGCATTACCAATAAAAACAGAAGAAAGAGGGTTTCCATTGTGCAGTAATACAGATTTCAAGCTTAGCTTAGATGAGTCTATGAATAATCTCCATTCAGTTGGATCATATTTCAAATTGAGACAACAGATTAATCCAAAGAGATCAATGCAAACAACAAGATTACTCTTTTTCTCAATAAAAGAAAGCAGATTTTGTTGTCATTTTCTGTAATGTGAAACTTTGACATCTCAAACAAGATTACTTAATTCTGCTTGACTTAATCTGTGTGATTTGTTAACACAAAATCAAGATCCTTTTATGTAGAGGGCTTGATTTCTTCTTTTTCTTCTATTTCTATTTTTTTTCTGCTTCTAACTCATAACTTTGTGGTGGAGTAGGAATTGGTAGACTATCTGAATGTGGATTAGGCTGAAGACAAATGGAAGATTCAGATATTTAACTGCCCCTATTTTCTTCATTGACAAACCTGCCTTAATGGGTGGGGTTAAATAGCAGTCATCTCTATGAATTTTAGGCTCCCTCCATACCATAGAAACAGCAAAAGCCAAAGATCTTTTTTTATTTTTCAAACATTCTAGTAGTGTAACTGAACTAGAGTTACAGCACCTTTGTAGAGTCCATGACTTATCCTAGTCCCCTACCTTCATAGCAAATTAATGCTGGTAAGCAGTCTTCACAAGGTGTCATAGTTCTTTTCAGTGATAAAAATCTTACTTCACCACAAATGTAACAAAAACTGGCCACTAAATTTACACATTTTTACACTAGTAAATGAAAAAAAAACTAAGAGTAGATCAGGCCAGAAACTTTAGAAAACACACACTTCATAGCACAATTTTTAAAAATGAATAAAATGTTAGGGATAGTCAAAAAGGAAAAAAATATTTTTTTTCAAAAAACAAAAATTTATGCCCTTGAGTGAAAAATCGTGCTTTTGTTTCTTAGACTAGAGCTGATATGTAATTTTAATATCATTTTTGAATTCAGCAGGTGGAAATACATAAGAAATAACTAGTTTTGGTTCCAAAATCAGAATTACAATTAAAGGTCTTTACACACCAAGAGATAGAAATATATAGAAATATATCATTACCACAGTAAACAATATTTTAAGAGCTAACAACATACACCAAATACTCCCAGCAAAATAAAAGGAATCAGCTCAAACAGTTGCCATGGATTGTGATAGTTGACATAGAACATGACAAAGTGACCGTTGCCATAAGGATTCATATAGCCTAAGGTTAAAGCAGCAATCATGGCACAGAAAAAAGTTCGCCATAGTGTCTTCATAGGAAAGTAATAACTGACCTATAGAAAATGTATAACAAACTACTGTTTTTATAAATCAAATCTAAAAAAAAAACTGAAAAACAACTAAGAATTTAAAAAGTTACTAACTATACTGTGCATAAAATTATAATGAAGAAGATAAATTAGAAAATGGGACCTCTTCTAAACTGAATAGAACTCCACCAACAGGTGCACCAAAGGCAACTGATACACCAGCAGCAGCTGCTGCAGACAAAACCTATTTTAAAATATATTTAAAGAAAAGCTATAGAATTTTTTAAGCATATTTATATTTAGTCTAACAATATTTAAAACAGTATACCTCTCTTCTTTTTGCTTCATTACCATAATATTTTGGAAAAAATCTCACAATCACATTTCCAATACAAGCTCCTACATGCACCATAGGACCTTCTTTTCCTAATTTTAAACCTGTAGACACTGATAAAATCAATGTGAAACTCTTTATAATTAAAGTCCAATAGCCAAGAAAACCTCTGATCACAAAGCCTCCTAATATAGTCTTAATCTAAGAAATAATAAAGTTGAGATATATACAAAACAACTATTATACTTTCTAAATACTAATGTTAAACTAAAAAGCTTTGTAAAATAAAATTAGGAAAGTTTATTAACAGATAGGCTATTAGGTTATATACAAGGAGGTTTAATACACAGGAGACAGCATAACGTGACTTTTTTGAAGCCAGTTTTGAAATTTGGCCGCCATCTTGGTTAACCCAAAAGAATTTCGCGGAACTTAGGATTTTATTTAAAACTTTGTTAAACCAAATCAAAACATTGCAATGATTGCAATCAAATGATTGAATAATTGGTCAGTTTATGCATGGTAATTTATACTATCATGTAAAGAATTATTTGCTAACTGATAGTCTTCTTCAGTTCATTTCAATAACATTCGGAATACTGAAAAAGATGTTCAGATAGCTGTATTTCAACATGCTACCAACAGAGACTCATTTCAGATACATGAAAGATTCTTGTGAAAAGGAAACCATGTTTGTGAGTTGAAACAAGTATGTATTTACATGTATGTAAGATAATAAGCTATAACTTAAATGTATGTATATAAATGCATATATATATGACATGACACTATCATAACATATATATATATATATATATATATATATATATATATATATATATATATATATATATATATATATATATATATATATATATATATATATATATATATATATATATATATATATATATATATATCATTAAGTTATAACTTTTTATTTAGCTTTATATGATTTATACTGAATAATAATAAAATGATAAATATTGATAAACAGATTTAAATTGACATGCCATCTTGTTCTGCCTATGAGTGTACTTCAAGAGATTGTACTGGTGGCATTACATTTTAATGTTATGTAAATGGTTGATACAGAGAGAAAATTTTCCAAAGTTTTCTGCAAAGTATAAAAATGGAAATTTATAAATTCATATTTTAATATTGGTGAGGATATAAACACAGCAATAAAGATATCAAACAAACGACAAATTTTTACTACTGATCTAAAATAATGACAAAGTTATATATAAAAAATCATATGTAGTATATTTATTGCAAAAAAAAAAAAAAAAAACTCACATATAATATATTTATTTCAATAAAAAACTATTAAGTGATTTTTCTGAAATCCCCCTTCCAGAATTGACAGTGTTTTTAAATGCATGTCTTTTATTACCCTAAGTTATTCAAAAGGAAATAGCTTAGAAATTTGAAATTTAAAACAAAATTTTTTTTGTGTTAAATTTCAAATTTGTAAGCTATATCCTGGTTTGTGTTAAATTTCAAATTCGTAAACTATTTATTTATCTCTTGAAGTACACCCATAGGCAGAACAAGATACTAGTGCTTGATTTGCAAGTACTTTTCAGCATACCAGTGCCTGGTATGCCAGATACTTGCAAATCAAGCACTAGTATCTTGTTCTGCCTATGGGTGTACTTCAAGAGATTGTGCTGGTGGCATTACTTTTCATAGGTACAGTATTTTTTTTTGGAAAAATAAGAGGTTTATTGGGTTGTAATAAATACCCTTTAGCAAAACAGTTTATTGGAACATATAAAAAATTGCTGGTACATAATGATATTCAAGATATTCTTCGTGGAAAATGTTTGCCATTGCAAATTGTACCTATTTTGACTGCTTCTAGTAAATACCAAAACATTGAAAACATTGATGTTCCTTCTGTTAGTGTTTTGAATAACTCTACTAGCAGAAATAGGATTATTGAACTACTAGAAAACTCTGTTACTGATTATGATTATTTTTTAGTTCCTGATGCTAGCTGTTTGTCTACATGTTCACAAAGTATTGTGGCTTGTATTGCAGGATTTGCTGTATTTAGGGGAAATTCTGGGGAATTCGCTACACTGTGAAACATGTATTTCAGCGCTAAATACAAGTAGCAAACAAGAACAATATGCATTAACTTGAAAACAAAATGTGCATTATTAATATTTCTCTCAAAAGATGATCATGACATTTGCATTTTGTGTGAAAAGTTGTTCAGAATCAATGTAGAACACAACAGCAATGATTCATTATACTTGTCAAATGTAAGGTGCCATGCAATTTTGCAGTCAGTATATCAATTCACAAACGCTTGTTTTTATTTCCACAAGAAACGTTCATACTGTGTAAAACATAGTGTCTGCTAATTTTGTGTTGACATACAACTATCTGAATGTCTGTTTCAGTATTCCATCTATTTTGGAATAAGCTGAACCAGATAATCAGTTAGCAAACTATTCATTGTAACATAATATAACCACGAAAGTATAACTGGCGAATTATTTATTGACTTGTTGATTTCATTTCATCTGTGTTTTCTCCATAGTTCTGTGCAAAATATAAAAATGTTTTGGGTCAACCAAGATGGCGGCTGACTTTCAAAACTGGCTTCAGCGAGTTTTATATAAACGTATATACCGTGCCGTCTTCTGTGTATTAAACCTCCTTAGCTATATATAGATCTATTTAATCAAAAGGGTGTTTTAAAAAATAAGCTTATGGTTGAACAATCTGTACATCAGTTGAAAAAATCTGGCACTAAATATCTGGAAAAAATCTATTGATAAGTTCATTTAAGTAAAAATAAAACTGGTCTATCAAATTTTAAATAACAGTTAATCAAGATGAAAAGAGGTAATGTTATTTCTTGTTTCAGTGAATATTAAAAAATTAAATTTAAAAACTTAAAATACCTCAGCAATTCCAGAACCACATGAGTATGGAGCATAAAACCGAACAAGAGTAACAGAAATACTAGCAAACATAAGGGCTGTAACTACATAGCAAAAATAATTTAGTGCATATATTCCAGAACTTGATGTAGTTGTAACACCAAAAATGTCTGACCAAAGCATCCATTTATCACAAGCATGTTGACCAAAACGCACTTCTGAATTCCAGCAACATGCTTTTTTGTTGAACCAAAACTCATGTTTGCATATTCCCTCTTTTAAATCTATCATCCAATCTGTACCAATATCAATAATACCACCAACAAATCCTGCAGTCATTCCAACAATAAATGCAATTAACCAACCAGACCAAGCATCATGAAAACCCTAATTTAGATATTGTGGAAGTCATTTCAGTAAATTAGTTTTTTTGATTTAAAGCTAAAACTTTTACTTATTTGAATAAAATTTTTACTTATTTAAACCTCATTACTTACTTTAAGTTTTTCAAAAAAATTTCCATTATGCTTCAACTTTTTTACTTGACGAAATCGAATTCTATCTCTAACACGATCTCTGGACCAGTCTATTGTATGAAAATCATCATACTTGCTTAGATCATCTGCTTCAGACTTATACTGCCATAATTCATCATGATTTTCTTTATTATGTGAACCTATTTCTTCAATGTTATCATTTGATGATAGCATAGGAACCTCTTCTGAGAAACAATCTAGTTGTTTTGCATTACGCACCATGTTTTAAAGCTGATATGCTTCAAAAATCAATCATATATTTTAAAATATAAGACAAATAAAAAGTTATGTAAAAATCACTAAAACATTTCGATTTTCTTTTTATCAGAGACTTTCAGATCACAGACCTTACCAGAGTTGTAAGTACAATTTGTTGAAATCCTGAAACTTGATATTGAGGTAGCTGCTTAGTTAGGAGAGTAATCATTAGTCATTTTAAAATGCTGACACATATACATAGAAGCATGATAAGCATTATTTAATTCCCAAAATGCTACCAGTCAAATTTTTGTAATATGCTAAAAAAAATATTTAATATTTTGCATAATGCAAAAACTTTTTTCTAATGACTTGTTTACATATATACAGTTTATGGTCTATCATATTGATTAGATTATTTTTAATATTTGTAAATTTATTAAACATATCCAGAAAGTCAGATAACTTAGATATAAGTAACTCTATAAACTAATCTAATTAACTTTTAAAACAGTCCCCAGAAATGAAAACAGATTCTCTTTTTTATCAAGATTTTTAGCAAACAAAATAAAATCTTTCGTTTTTCTGTTGTCTTTTCTATGTAATCAGTATATTTATCATCAAAATATTTTTTAAAATATTAATTTTTTTTAAAAAACTTACACCAGTTGTTTAGTAAAATTTAGGAACTTTAGCATTATTTAACATTACTAACTAAATTACTACTGGTAATTAAAATAGACTTTAAGTACCTGAACTGCATACCATTGAAAAAAATTTAACATATCAAGAAACCAGAGCCATAAATATATCAAATATGTATTTTGACATGCTTCTTATCTATGTGATTTATATAACAACTTTTTTCTATAAAAACCAATCCAAACAAATGTTTAACAAATCTGTTTGTTATCAGACTATTTTTTAAACTGCGTTCTATAAGCTGTTAGTCAATTAAATATGTTCTGGGTTATTTTAGATTTTTTTACACATGAATATACACATGCAAACATACATGCAAACATACATGCAAACATACATGCAAGCATACATGCAAACACACATACATACATACATACATACATACATACATACATACATACATACATACATACATACATACATACATACATACATACATACATACATACATACATATCTACATATATATATATATATATATATATATATATATATATATATATATATATATATATATATATATATATATATATATATATATATATATATATATATATATATATATATATATATATATTAATAAAAAAAACATCAAATAATACAAATTCTCTAAATACAAATTTCAATTTATTATGAGTAAAAAAATTAATAAATTAATATTTGTATTTAGAGAATTCGTATTATTTGATGTCTTTATATATATATATATATATATATATATATATATATATATATATATATATATATATATATATATATATATATATATATATATATATATATATATATGGACAAGAATTTAGTATAGCTAATTATAGAGAAATTTTGCTTCAATGTCCAGTAGCATGAAATTGTCACAGTAAGCATTAGTTTTTTTCATTTAAAGGAAAGAATATTCTTTTCTAAGTTATCCCAAGCCTCACCGCCTCTAGTAATTCTGTAAAATATAAGGTTTTAATAAAAATGTCCTTTAAATATATTTATCAGTTGTGATTTTTGTGTTTTGTACAAGAGGTATTTACATCCAAGTCTTTTTGTCATTATTAGATATAGAAAAAAACAAAGTCGATTACATGATCACGGAGGCCACGGAGTTGGTTTTTGTCAGGAAGAATTGGTACGAAGGTAAAGAGAATATTCTTCAGTATACTATTTTTAACTTGAAAGTGATTAAGACCATTTTTGAAATCTTCAGCTTTTTTAATAAAGATTTTTTAAAACTTTTATTGAGCTTATATTAAAAGATTTGTTAAGGTTTAAAAATTTATATTAATTTAAATTATAAATTGATCAATACACAAAGTTATTTGTCAAAAATCAATAAACAAAGTTAATAGTCGAAAAATCTATATTTCTCATTTAACAAGTTAAAATAGACAATAGTTGATGCAAATAAAGCATAATTAAAAGCGTTACCGAGTAACTATTAGCGGGCCGTTTCATAAAAGTGTCAGTGATTCAATTAAATTTACCAGCGATTCAATAATCATCTGTGAGGAGAAATTAATCTTATTTCTAATAAAGATCAGTGTATCAGTGTTTTTTTTATCAGTTATTAAATCAGTAGTAATTTGGGATGTTTTGGATGTAAAGATCACGAATCGCTGATAATTATCAGACGGCTAATTTTTGATACAGCTAGTTGATATGACAAAAAATCATCGCTTGTATTCATTTAAAAAACGAATTTTGTAAGTAGCTACATTACCCAGAAAAACGAAAAACAAAAAGCTCGTGTTTAAAATTGCGATCGAAGATAAAAACGTAAAAATAGATGTCTCACGTTGAATGAGACAATTCAAAATATTTGAACCCCTGACTAATGTCAAAAAGTTTACTTGCTTTTTCCTCATTAAAAGTCGATAAGTTCATGTCAGTATTAGTTTGTTGGACACTGCTGGATTTGCTTTCAACAGATTCAAAAGATAAAATGTGTTCAGAAGTTACGCTGCGAAAACATTCGATGGAGTTTTTTTCCGGGTTAAACAAAATCAGCTTAATTTTAAAACCGTATAAAATTCCGAAAAGTAGGAAGTTTGAAATAATAATCACTAAACAGAGTAACATGTTTTTGCTGGCAGGATCTTCTAAACTAAGGCCTATCGGAATCGATATAAGCTTCACTAGAGTTGACGAAAACATGCCAAAAGCTATATATTTACTTTCGTTGAATTTCCACGGTAGTTTGCGACCCCTGAATGTTTGAGCAGCACAGAATATGAGAAGGAGAAAAACACAACCAGTATGAGCAATCAAAAAAGTTCCTGTGTTGCAAGTCTTGAATACCGTTAATGCATTTATATTTATATTTTCAGTGATTTTTAAAGGGTAAACAGTTTGAATAACCAAGATCATGATATTATATATTGAAATAATGCTCAAAAATAGAAGACCTTCTGAAAACCTAATGCGCAACATATCTGTTTTAGATAGCTTTCGAAAAGCACCGAATACTGTCACAAGGTGCGTTACCTTCAACAAAGTCAGTGTAATTATAGCAATAAAAAGAAGACCCCCTCCGTATGTTCTAATTACGCATTTCCATTGAGAATCTTCTCCGATTGTTAAAAAGGGTGTAAAAAATAATATAAATTGAGCAATCATTTGCCCTAGTGAGAGGTGAAAGTTTGATGAACGAACAATGGGGGTGTCTTTTTTCAAAATAAATATCAACATAAAAAAGCTAGTTGTTAAAGCACCAAATATTGAAAAACATACCATAAAAGCTACACTCAATAATTGATCTTTTTCATTAAAACTCCAATACATACGTTTTAGTTTGATACAATCAGTTTTGTTAAGGTTAGTGTAAAAATCTTTCTCTTTTGGACAAATTTGACACAGATGCTGTCCTTCTGTACTTTTAAAATGATATTCTGGACACAAAACACAAGCCCAGCAACAATTTTTTGGTGTGTCAATAATTGCATAATGACCAGGAGGACACGGTTCAGAACATCGTGATTTTAAAAACAAAGATCCTAAAATTCCATTTTTAATTTCTAAACCGTTTTCGGATGACCAGGTAGCTATTTGTGTAAATCCTGAACTTGCTGGTAAGTAAATATCAAACTGAGCGTTTACTGGGTCTTGATTATCATCAAACCGAAAAGTGAAATTTGCAAAATTAGTGAAGTTCACATTTTTGATTATGCTAAAGAATTCTGTCTTGTTCTCAATAGCACTTGATTTGCAGATGCTTTGGTTGCATTTTTTTTTATTGTAATTTACAAACGCATTTATATAAACATTAACAGCTGTTTGTACGTAATTTACCCAACTAAAATCGAATGTCTCATTAATTTCACGAAGCTTTGTTAAATGTTGAGAATTATTGATATGATGTTTTTCAAACAACTTTCTACACCAGTCATTTGCCCTTTCATATGTTATATCTAAAAAATAATTTTTAAAAATCTCATCTACCGGTGAACTTTGAAGAGTAATAATGAGAGTTACGTTAAATGACTTAAGAAAACTAAGAAACCATTCTTGCATTCCACTGGATTCGCTTAAAATCCATATAGTGTCGTTCAAATTTCGATTTTTGGCATGATGTAGAAGATTTTTAATTGACTCAAAGTACCCCCAGAAAATAACAATGTTAGAGTGATAATCAGAAGTTAACTGAGTCAAAACGTTTTCGTATTCATCCTTGTTATAGTCGTCATTGATTGGGATTTGCATGCTCACGCAAATACCACTGGCTAAAAGTTTTTCATTCATCAAAAGTGCACCGTTTCTTCCGTAAGAGCTGTCCGAGGTTATTACTGAAACGTAAGTTACATTGAAATGAAGCAACAAGTCAGTGATAAACATGACTTCTAGAGTAGCAGTTGGTATTGTGCGGTAAAAATTTGGATAAAAGTCTTTGTTGCTAAGCTCGAAACTTGTTGCGCTGTAACTGACAATCGGAATCTTATAATGTGACGTTAGTTGATGAAGATTAATAGAGTTTGTTGAATCAGTTGGTCCAACTAAACCTAAAATTTTATTTATTAGGCCATTAACTTTTAGACATTTGCAGTTTTTCTGATAAATGGTATAATGATTGTTCAATTGAAAAATGATATCTATTGCAGCATCTGTTGTTCCATTTAGATAAGCGTAATCATCTGTATCATATATTGTGTAGCCAAAAATAATTTTCTTGAAGTCATTATTTGCTTTCTTTATAGTATAAATCATAGATTCCAGCCAAATTACTGCGGTCGTATCAATTCCGTTATTTAGTTTATAATACTTTACAGGAAACATTCCCAAAATATTCAAATAAGCTTTTTCTTCCACTATCTTCCCACTTTTATTACATCTTCGGCTCACTGCCTGGGAAAACATAAATATGAGAATGCAAATTATGCATATGGTGAACACTCTACACATCTCTATCGATTCATATATAAATTGAGTTATGATTATACAAAATTTATATGTTAGTGATCAGGCTAAGCACCTGTAAAAAAAACACTATTTAGACTGAACTATTTTGGAAAACTTTTAAAGTTCTATCAGATTTGCTTTATTCTCTTTTTATATGTTTGTTAATTAAATTTTTTCCTAATATTTGTTGGAAAAAAACACCAGTACCATACAATAGCAACTTCAGAATTAAAGCTTGCAATAGAAACATATATTTTCATTATTCAAATTTGATACAGCTTGTGCTAATGCTATAAAGAGTGTAAATAATTGATTTTTTTTTACAAAAGATCTTTTTGGCTACTTTTTTTTTTTGTATGTATGTCTGTGCGTGTCTCATAAATTGCATTTTCGACATCATCAACTTATTGGTTTTATTAGCTTTTGCTTTATTGCTTTTGCTTTATTCCTTTTGGATTTTTTACAAATAAGTCTACAAATAAAAACTTTTATGTTTAAATTTGTTTTGCCAAATTATATTCTTTTCTCGCTCGTATATTTTTTTCAAATTTTATGTAAATCGAGTAGGGGATATCTAAGCATTTTTTAAAGGATTAAGCTTTGATATGATTAAGGCTGTCAAGTCTCAGGGCTATATTGGGATAGATTCAAAAACTTGTTGAAAAAAAACTTTGAATGTTTTTTCAAGTGGTAGTAAAATCGAAACCTTTTAAAATACCCAGCGTAAACATTTCATCATTTAGTGCGAATAATACAGTTGATTTTTAACATGATTTCTTTTATGTTTCTTTTAAATTTAAAGCAAACAAGAAAATTAATAATTTAAATTGTTTAAAATTTTATAAACAGTGGTTTTATAAACAAAAAAAGAAAAAAAATTTTTTCAAAAAAAAGATTTAAGAAACTTTTTTATGAGAAATATATACAAATGTTAAAAAAAAAACAAACAAACAAAAACAGAGCAAAAATATAAAGTCAGGGTGCGTTTTAGTACTTTGTATGCGCACCACGATCTTTCACACATGCATGAGTACGTCTAGGCATAGATTCAATTAGTCGGATGCATAATTCTCTTGGAAATTCATTCCAAAGCTTTTCTAAGGCCTGCTGTAACTGCGCAACACTAGCTATGCTCTCTTTGACCAATCTCTTGTTTATCCAAGCCCAAATGTTCTCGATGGGATTGAGATCTGGAGAACAAGCTGGCTAATGCATGACCTAAATGTTTTTCCGATCAAGCCACTTTTTAACCGAGATTGCAGTGTGAGCCGTTGCGCAATCGTGCTGAAAAATCCATTGTTGTCATCTTCCGTAAAAAGCTCTGGCTGTTGGCAAAAGTTTACTTTCGAGGGTCTCTTTGTAGCTGCTTTGGTTAATTCTGCCGTTATAACTGTTGTATCACCCTGTTCCTTTATGGGAGAAACATCCCCATATTCCAACTGATCCTCCTCCGCCTTGTATCCTTGGTACACAAAAACGCTCTTTGAACTTTTCACCAGCCAGCCTCTTGATGATTAATCTTGACTTGCGATTTATCACCTCAAAATTGGATTCGTCGCTGAAAATGATTTTGGCCCAGTCTTCAACAGACCAGTGAAGTCTTTCTCTACACCACTTTAATCTTTTTAGGCGATCTGAGACACGCAAAAGTGGTTTTCGAGCAGCAACATAGCAATCTAAGCCTTTCTTATTTAGGCATCTTCGAACAGTCCATCTACTAACTCTAACGTTACCAGGAGTATTTGTGAACCCTTCAGCAAGTTTGCGGTAAGAAATTTTAGGGTCTTGTCTAACCTTTCGATAGAGATAACTTTGGTCTCTTGAAGTGAGCTTTAAAGGCCTACCAAGCCTTGGTAAATCTTTGACATCATTATGTAGCTCGTGGTTTTTCAACGTTCTTTGTACACATTTAAGCGAAACATTACACATTCGAGCTATTTCTCGTTGGTTTTTTGTTTTATCTTTTAGCAGACCTAGAACTTGCCATCGTGCGTGGTCTGAAACAGCTTTTCTGCCCATTTTTGTCTTTTTAATTTACCAAAAAATTACCAATGCGATTAACTCAAGATATAAAAATGATAACTTAATTTTATTTTCGAAAGAATATAGTTCGAAAGGAATCAGCCACCAAATTTTAGATCGCTCGGATAACATTTCGATGAGATATTTCAACTTAAGTTGTTAAGTTTTAGTTAACTATTTTTGCTACATTAGAAATACAGGTATGTTCTAATTGAATTAATAATTACTCAAGACTGGTTAACCTAACGAGTTGGAATTACATACCATTTGATAGAGAATCAATTAATTAACACATGTAATACACTTTTAATCGTATTAATTTGTTAGTTTCAAAGATAATTTTGAAAAAAACAAAAATTTTGCATAAAAAAACTAGTGACTCTATATTTATGCAACCCACTGTATTTTGAAAAGTCGTTAAATTTTACTATTGTCAAATTCTAATATTTATCTTATAATCAATGTGCGATATATAATGAGCTGAAACTTTCAGAATCTTATGTAAAAATAGCTTTTTAAGAAATTTTTTTTGTTTGTTTAAATGCTTGATCTAAGCTGGGTTCATCATCTTATTTTACCCCAGCAAATCATGCAGATGATTCGCTGAGGTAAAATAAGTGTTTAAATTTACTTTTACACTGCAAAAAACGTTTTGTGAAATTCACAAAAAATTTGGTTACTTTAACAAAACATTTGGTGAATATTTATGCACCAAATGTTTTTGTTAAAGTAACCAAATTATTTGGTAAATTTAAGCTTGCAGTATATTCACAATAAGCAAAGTTAATCATAATTATTGTGGCATTAATAAATTTTTGTGTTCTCTTGAAACTACGATGCCTAAGAATTAATAAAGAAAAAAAGTGGCTACAAAATCTCGTTTTTTTCTCCTAAACCAAACATATTTGGTTAAATTAACAAAACAAGTTTTTGCAGTGTAGAATGCCAATTTCTGAATCTGTGTTAAAAGTTAGACATATCTATGTATAGCTTTTTTATCATGTTTGCATAACATGGATTGGAACTTTTCTTTCTTTAGCGATCAGTTTTCTTTCCTAGTTTTAATTAGCTCAAACTCAAACTCACGCTCGTTTGATGCACTTTAAACCATAATCACTGACTCAGAAGCTAGCAAAGATAAAATCTCCTAGTTTCTGGTATTGTTTATGCTAGTAAAAAGTTGGTTTTAAAGCCTACTTAATGCTTTAATGATTTTTACAAAAAGTGAGGGCAAATTGTTCCGGGCGCGAAGCTTGAAGGGGCGCCGGACGACCCGTCACATTTTTTTTTTTTATTTGAATGATTGATAATATGAAATCTGTTTAGTTTTTGGATCCAATATTGGATACAATTTGTCAGGTGTTTACAAAGGAGCTCAAGTCTAAATAAAGCACAATTATTCGGATCATTTGTAAGTACCTTGTAGCCCTCATATTCTAAACTTGACTGGTGTGCACTCAGTTGAATGGACCATTGAGATCAAAGTATTCTTTGGAAATGTCGACTCTTTGTACGTATTTTTTAGTGCAAATTCTGCCTGATGGAAGATCCTCACTGAAGTGACAGGATAATGTTTAAAAGTCTTGAGAAAATACTTGGTTACAAAATACATTTTTAAGTTGGGAGTATAAATCTCATAAAATAATGATAGAAAAAATTTAACGTAAAATTTTTATTTGGAAGCATTAGTAAGACTTTATCATACTACACCGGTTTGATAAAATCTCATTGGTGTTAAAGCTTTTTTAAAAAGTTGTCTGTAGAGATGAAATGTTCGTACTCATTAAGACTCCAGTAATAAGCAATAGCTGTTTGTTTATTTTTTCCATTAACCTTTTTCTGAGAACTTGATTATTATGATTTAAGCTTTATGTGGAGGAAAATGCAAAACGCACGAGTTTAGGATAATTTTTTTGCTTAAAAATAACAAGTGGAAATGCAAAGTGTGCATAGAACAAAATTCTTGACGGAAATTTTCTCGTTTCAAAAATTATTTGCATGTGAAACACAAGGATACTGCCATTGAACTTGGATTTTTAGAAAGGAGAAGAGCTCGAAACAACAGTCATAATGAGGATAACAGTGAAGAGAGTGCTGTGTTTGTTTAACGTAAAAAAGTTAAATATGACTTTGATAATATTGATGCAATAATAGATTTCTTAAGAGAGTTTTGCTTGACCGAAGCAGCTTTATTTCAATCTAGAAGAAGAAATTGTTGTTAAAAATTCCGTAGTTACAGATGACGCGATCGAAAGGCAATCACATCCTCAGGAACGAGAGAGAAGGGTAAATGTGTTAGAAAATATTATTGGTGCATGTTTGCTAATTAGCTGCAGAAGACATGACTGAGCTGTTTGATGCCACTCTTGCTGAAGTAAGAGAATTTATTAGAAATACACGAGCGCCTAAATATAATGCATTTTTTGTTGATCTCAAAAGGCCACGCAGACATATTGCTCCAAAATGGGGGTAGAACGTATATTGTGGAATAAGACTTGTTTAAAAGATATGAACAAGTTGTGACTAATTGAAATAACTGCGAACTAAAATTAAATGATGAAACCTGGAAATTTATTGAGCAATATTTAGCATTTGAGTTGATCTTATACTCATTAAGGATTTTCAAAGATCAGACTATCATGTCGGGCTTCTTATTTCGATAGATGAGAACAAATATTCGATCGGGAAAAACTTTTTCTCTAGATCTTTCGTTTGTAAAATTTTCCTGAGTCATTTCGTTTGATGCTCCGACAGTCTGCCATCATTTTTTTTTTCCAAAAGTTTTTGGTAAAGATTATCCATTTTTTGGAACTGCTTGGCTCTTGGTAAAACTTCTCTTCTTTAAATAGTTATCTTGATTAGGGGTGCTCAAAAAAAAAAATTTCGAAAACGCGAATACACAACAAGCTAAATTTGGGGCAAATGTAAAAAAAATACGATTACAAAAAAAAAAGTCAAATATATTGAGATTTACCTTGTGCTCAAGCGTCAAAACCCCCCTAAAAATGCCCCAAATAGTACCCTCGTAGCAAGGCTTTGAGCACAAGGTAAATCTTAATATTTTTAATTTTTTTTTTTTTTTAATGTGCTCATAATAATCTATACTTTTTTTAAAAATTGATGTGTATCCGTGATTTTTCTTAAAAGTTCTTTAAATTTAAAACGATTTTATGCAAAAAAAACGAAAATATGAGCATTTAACAAAAAAGAATGCGCAATAATTCGTACTTATTTTATTCGTTTATATTCACATCGTTTGGTTTTTTAATTATTAATGTTTCTTTTGTTATTTGATTTGTGTACTTTGTTTGCATTTTTCTTTTGTTCTCACTTAATAAACAATTTTATTACCTGTCTAAAACTTGTAAAAAGAAAAAACTGACAATTGTAAATTAACGTTAATGTATATTGCGAAATTCTGCAGTAAACATTTTAGTTTCATCTCATATTTTGAAGTTAGTGAATGTCATTTCTTTTAAAATAGTTTTAAAAATTATAATGGAAAATTTAATAGAAAACAAAGGAGAGTCACAAAAAATGAAAGCTTCAAGTACAAATAAAAGTAAGAAACTATTAAAAAGTGGCAATAAAAAGCGAAATATAAAAATGAAAAAAAACAAACATTTTATTATTGAGAAAGTGAAACCAGCAATACTAAGTAACAAATTTGTTTTGAGCTTTTTTTAATTTTAAATATCTAGTTTAGGATATAAGATTATAGTTTATAATGTGAAATCTTATGACTGTAAGATTTTACATTGTACAAGAGCAAACTCAACCTGAATATTTTTGTTATTAACTTTAGTTGATCAACTGCCAACTGGATTAGATATTTTACAACACATAGCTTTTAATAAGTCGACGCTTTCTAAAACATCAAAAAAGTCAATGATAGTTGCATGCTCGGTAAAAAAAGACAGAAAATACGAGAGATGTGTTGAACTGCATTGTAGGTGTATTCTAAGCAAAATCAAGGGTTCCTGGCTTAAAGCTGGATTCCCTCTTCAATCAAATAATAACTTGATACAAAAGCTGAATAAGTTGAACAAAAAATATTTGAATTTGAAAAAAAACATGCACAGGAGGTCGCCTTTAGAATTAAAAAAGCAACAAGACTTTAGAAAGGATCTGGGAAAAATCTTTTGGGCAGGAATAGCTGACTTACAAAACTGGATAAAGAAGGACAAGAATAGATCAGACCAAGATAGGAAAGAGGACCTAGATTTTTTATACGATCAAGAACACAACAGAAAGTTATTTCTAGGGCCAGAAGACAAAAAATATAGCGAGAAGGTATTATATATTATAATATAAATCCATATTATAAACCTTTTTTCTGAATTTAAAAACTCTCCTATCATTGCTCACTCTTCTCCAATTTTTCATTGGTTTTTATTTTGGGTGCATTAATTTTTATTTTATAATGTATGCTGTTTAGATTTCGGAGAATACAAGAAAGAGAAATCCATCTATAAAAAATGCTGCTAAATCAGTAGAAATAAGTTCAGAGTTAGAATTTGGTACGGACACCAGCGAAGATTCATCCTTTGATTCCGATTTTGAACCAGGATATCGGCGTTCTATAGAGTCAAGTGGTCTTATAAAAGCTGAGATCCCAAAAGATATTATTTCTGGTAATGTTGCTCTAATTGCCACAATTACTGATATTTCTCCTAACGTTTTGACAAAAGTTACTGCTGCAATCCTTGATAGTTCTGGGGTTGATCTTACAAATGTAAATTGCAGTAGGTCAACAGCATCTAGAAAGATGAAACAAACAGCTCATGAAATGGCAGTTATTGCTAAAGAAGATGTCGAACTTAGCATCCGAGCTTCTCCCTACCCATGCATTATACATTTTGACGGAAAGACACTTTTTGAAATTAATAATGGAAAAAAATTAAAGCATGATAGACTTGCTGTTCTGGCAAATATTGGTAATGACTCCCATCTTCTCGGAGTTACGCCATTACCCTCTTCATCTGGAGAAGATCAGTACAATGGTGTAATGAAAGTCCTAAAAGAGTACAATCTCGAATCAAAGATTGGATTACTTTGTTTTGATACCACATCAAGCATTACAGGAATACATAAAGGATCTTTAATAAGAATATCTACTGAGTTAAATAAGTATCTATTTCTTTTAGCTTGCAGACATCATGTTTCTGAGTTGAGAATCACACACTTTTGTGAGGCTATAACAAATGAAAAAACTACGGCCCCCGATAACCCTTTGTTTAAACATTTCAAAAACTTGTTTGAGCAGCCTAATTTTGAGTACAACCCATCTATGTTAGTAAAATTTGGTTGGGAAGAAATTAAAGGAACCGTTGTTGAAAAAGCTGCTACAGAATCTCTTGAGCATTTTAGATCTTACTTATTGAGAAATAATATTGTAAGGGAAGATAGAAAAGAACTTGCAGAGCTAGTGGTCAGCTATCTTTCTCCTTCTATCATTAAAATTCGAAAAACTGGAGTGGTTCATCATGCAAGATTTCTTGGGAAATCTATATATTATTTAAAAATGCAAATTCTTTCAACTCAAATTGATTTTATTCAAAAAAATAAAGAACATATTAAGGTAATAACTGAATTTATAGCTTGTTTTTATGCAAAGTGGTACCTGCAATCAAATGATACAATCAAAGCTCCTTTTATGAATGTAACTGCTATTCATCAAATGCATCATTATAAAGCAGTATGTGCAGAACCATTTGCTGTTGATGCTGTGTTGAATTCTTTATTTAAACATACATGGTATCTTGGCTCAACTCTGATTCCTTTAGCCTTGCTGGATGATGATGTTGCACTCGAAGAAAAGAAAAAAATTGCTGCTGCAATATTATCATTTCCAAAACCTAAGTCATGTTACTTTACAACTGAAAATAAGCAAAAAAAAGATATAGAAAAATTTTTGAAAATTGAACTTAACATTCATCAGCAAATTCCTAGCTTAGCTTCTTTGGTTGATGAGTTCTCCTGGTTAATGTTTGATATGATCGGAATAAAAGATCAACGAATTGATGATTGGCTGACCTTGCCACCTCAGTATTGGCACACGCAATCAACATATAGATTATTTTTAAATTTTGCAAAAAGTATTGTTTGTGTAAACGACCACGCTGAAAGGGCAATTGGAATGATGCAACAATTTGTTCACCGCTACAGAGACGAGGAAGAAAAAAAAAATAGGCTTATTGCTGTGGACAAAGTTCGCTCAATTTTTAAGGCATCAGGCAGTGAATCTTTATTAACCAAGAAACAAAATAACAAAGTTATAATCAAGAAAAGAATCGCAAAGGGATTACTCAGCTTACGCTCCAAAATTCAGAAGATAGCTTGAACTTTAGTATTTACATGAAAAAAATATTTTCTAAAGATACAAGTTGCACGTAATTTAAGTTTGTATCATTCAATCAACCTTTAAAAAAAAGTTTTTCTAAAAAGCTTAATACAAATAAAATGAAAACCAAACGATGTGAATATAAACAAATAAAAAAAGTACGAATTATTGCGCATTCTTTTTTGTTAAATGCTCATATTTTCGTTTTTTTTTTGCATAAAATCGTTTTAAATTTAAAGAACTTTTAAGAAAAATCACGGATACACATCAATTTTTAAAAAAAGTATAGATTATTATGAGCACATTAAAAAAAAAAAAAATTAAAAATATTAAGATTTACCTTGTGCTCAAAGCCTTGCTACGAGGGTACTATTTGGGGCATTTTTAGGGGGGTTTTGACGCTTGAGCACAAGGTAAATCTCAATATATTTGACTTTTTTTTTTGTAATCGTATTTTTTTTACATTTGCCCCAAATTTAGCTTGTTGTGTATTCGCGTTTTCGAAATTTTTTTTTTTTGAACACCCCTAATCTTGATCAGGAAACTGGTCAGGATGACTATTTATAAAATGAAACCTCCAAAATATATTCTGAAGATGCTCCAAAACATTCTGCTTCCAAAAAAACGATTGGGTGGAAGCTACTGGAGTTGGAAGCCAGAATATTCTGCGAGCACTTTTGCAAGACAGCCGCCAGTGGCTGCGGAAGAAGAGTGAAGGTGAAATGATTTCCATTGTTTATCAACTCTGGATTCTTAAACATTTGTTTTTATTCCATAAGTCCCCATAGCGCAAGTGAGCGCAGCAATCCTTTTATATTCTAAAAGTAAAAATCTGAAAAAAAAACATCTCTCTATAGAACTCGGTGGAATATTTTTTTAGCTGATAATTAAACACATACATATGCACCGATGCACAGTGGGACGAAATCCCGATTTCGTGGCCAAAATTCCCAAATTACTTACACGAGGGTTTCCGAGGTCGCTGATTACGAATCTGAGATCAGATTTAAAAAATTCAAAATGGAGCACCAATATGGCGGCCAAAACTGTTCATACGTTGAAAATATAAAATCTAATGTTGTTTGGTTTTCGAGGTCATTGCTTATGATTCAGGAGTTAAATTAGAGAAAAAACATTGTAAAATTATTTCCAAATTTACACTTTTAATAAAAAAACAGAAATTTGTAATTTTAGTTTTATTATTTTTTTAAATTGGTAAAAGATTAAGTCACATATATGTAAAAAAATTGTTTATTTAATCCTAGTAACAAAAACATGTATGTCATATTCATCAATGTTCGAATCATTCGATTCGGAATCTGATTTTGAACTACTTGTATCTAAATCGGAATCGTTCCTTGAATCTTGTCTGGTGACTTCAGGTTGTTTTACTAATTGTAAAGCTTCTTGATGTAGAGATTTTGCCGGTCTCTGGGGCAATTTCCTGATGCTCGAGAGGGGTTGTTAACGTGACATCTTTAACAACTTGAGCAACATATACTTGACCAGAAGTCCTTAAACTCATTTGAGCAGCATATGCCAATTCTTCTGTAGAAAGAGTAGAACATAGTTCTTTAGTCTTTCGCCTCTTTGATCTATCACTAGATGAAGCAAAGGATTACGAAGGTCGCCCACATGTTCCTTTTTTATTATCATTCTTCACAATCTTTTAAAGTGTTGTGCATTCAGTATTGGATAATTTTGAAAATTGTACTGTGCCCTTCAATCATTCTTCATTTTTTTTCAGAAAAAAATCTTCCCATCTTCCTGCTGCTCTCCATCTCGATCGAAAATTTACAAATAACCGTGATAATGACATTTCATCCTCACCTACTTGTATCACATGTTCCGTTTTTTTGAAAATTGCATCTGTCAAAACATCTATGATAAATTTATATTCATTTTTTAAACTGTCTTTCACCTTAAAGAATATATCTTTTCTTGACAATTCCATATTTGAAAATTTGGAAGACTCTGTAAAAAAAAACAGTTATAACGGCTGAGAGTTCTTTGAGGACTATTTTATAAAATTTTGAGATTATCATAAAACGGAACGAGAAGTAACTTGTAAAGCATATATTTAAAATAATAAATTATTGTATTAAAATGTAATTAGTGCCATTAAATAATGTTAATTCACTAATTTCCATGACCATTTTCAGACATTAATCTATGTTAATAGAATAATGTCGCACCACGCATTCCTCCATAAAATATAGTCTCACTATTAAAATGACACTCAATGGCAGCCAGTTTTTTTATAAACACTATCAGTTCCTTGTCGAAAGAAGGTGGATAACCGCGGTTAAATTTTTAAAACGACATTAGAAAATCGATTTCAGATAAAAAATTTACAATTTTTTATGTTTACTTGTCGCGCGATTTAAATATTAAAAAAATTAAAATTAGCAATAACAGTGCATCTATTCTACATGCCTCCAGAAAGTGATTCCATTTTGCCGAATTCCAATTGAAATAGTTTCTTCAGTTTAACAGCACTTTAAAACAGGCAAGAATTTTTCGACGTTTCCACTAGTGCGTACCGAACTGAGGTTATATGTCAACTGATGTCCAGGCCAGCCTAGAGCAGGTATATACCTACCCTGTTCGGAATTTTGTTCTAGGACTATCTGTAAACAAGATCTGAACGTAAAAAGACGAAAATTTAAAACTGAAAAATTTGACTTTTGGCCATGAAATCGGGATTTCGCACCACTGTGCGGCGGTCTTTATTTTAAGGGTCCATGGTTTTCTTTGTCTTATAAATTTATTTGGGTAAAGCGAGCTCATACAAATGTCTTGCCTATTTCACCGGTTTAATTGCCACCATGTTTTGTTTACGAAAACTCCTCGTGGTATGGACGTGTATTAAGGCTCAAACAAATATTTTTTGTATGTCCTGTGGTTACAAATGATGAACATTTATATTCTGATTACCAAATCCTAACACGCTAGTAAGGTTATATATTTTTTCTCCCATTACTTTCTTTTATATTTTTATAAGAATCATATTAGCCATTTTGTTTTACTAGAACTTTTGCTGTACAATATTTATTGAAGTTAGTTTTATTAATTTGATATCTACTAAGCAGCACTTGAAGAAAAAGATCTTTTCATTGAACTTCCTTATCTTTTTTACTAGTCTTATCATTTCCTTATTTATAATTGTTTCTATATTAGTGAAATGAGTTTAAATAAATTAATTCAAACATGAAGAATGATGCTTGTCAAAAAAGACCAATTAATATTGGCATCGTTTATTTTTTAAAAAACAAAGTCACTCATTTTGGTTGGTTTTAATCACAAATTAAGCATGCTTGTGCAGAAGTTTCCACATATAAAAATCTAGTCATAAATAACGAAAGTTGTTTTCTGTCATCCGCTGACTTAAATTTAAACAATAAACTTGCTTTTTATTATGTTACATTCATGTTTAAAAATCTATGCAAATATTTTTTAAATAAATAAAGGGATGACAATATCTTATTTTAAAAATTTATCTTTTATTAATCATGATATGAATTGGAATCATTAATGTAAAGTAGATTTTTTTTGCAATAAATTGCAGATCCTTTATCATATCCAGCTTTCTATACACTGTACCCAGTGCTGCCTAAAGATCAAAACATTTATTAAACAGTGAAAAATTAACTCCTTGAAGTGTGATCAAGAAGTCTTTGTAATTTTTATTAGCCAATATATTTGTCACAGTTATTAAGTTGTTGTAAAAGTAGTAGTTCTAACACTTTATTTAAGAAAGATATAAGTCATTTTCAGCTATTTTTAGCCATTTTCCATAAAAAAGCTTCTAATTTTGCTTGACAGTAACAAATTTTAGTTTAGGATTGTTTTATTAAACAACCTCTTCTGCTTCCACTCTAATTGTCAAGATGTTCTTAATGCAGAAGACTTCCTAACTGAACACTGATGTAATTTAATTGATTATATGTAATTTAATTAATATGTCATGAAAAAAATGTTACCTTTTTCCTTTACAGTAATTATCAGCCGTGTACTTTTTGTAAATTTTTTTAAAGTTGCAAAATGCTTCAATAAAAATAAAGAAAGCATTCAAAATTAATCTAAAGTACAAACAGTTATCTACCATACAAATGCCATCAATTTCTAACAGTAAACTTTAAAATTACAAAAACAAGTAGATATAGAAAGAAACAAGACACTGATCTGGTTCATTTATGGGGCCAGATTCATCAAATAGCTTTTATTGTTTTCCAAATTTCTAACCAAATGTTTAACGAAGAAATTTATAAAAAGAACTGTATTTTAATTTCCCTTTCCTTTATTTTATTTTCCTTTAGTTTATACTTTGTAAATACAGATTTACCAAATTTACTTCTCATAACATAATATAATTGCTTAACATGCTTATGGATATAGCTAAGTATCCATAAGCATGTTAAGCAATTATATTATGTCATGAGAAGTAGAGTATACATTTTAAATAAAGTAGTAATTCAAAATTTGTTTAGTAGTTTAAAATTTAGAGGTAATTTACTTTAAATTGTTTCTATTGTTCAAAATTTTGTTTGCAACAAAACTAATGAAACTAAAGAGAAAAAGTTTAAACAGTAGATTTGTTTTGCAAAAGGTAAATGGTCTGCAGCAACTCTTTCTACTGTTTACCAAAGGTTAAGAAGCTATTATTCTGTCATCAAAAGAAAAAAAGAAAAGACAAATCCATTGATGAATTTGCTTAAGGTGTAATGGAATTAGGCAAAAAATCTGCAAAGATCTAAACTAGATTATAAATCTCTCAAAACATTCTATTTAAAATTCCCATATTAAAACATATCACTTTGCATTGATTTTTGATTGTTACCTGTTTTGCTTGTTAATCTGTTAAACAAGTTAATCTGTTTAACAATTTTAAAATCAGGTTTTGCAGAGTTCAGTTTTTTTAATATTTAAACTACATAGAAACTGTATTTTATGTAGTTACCAAGAGTTAATTTATCACCTAAACTAAGTTATCTCCTTTAAATCCTGCGTGTATTGTTATATATATTGATAAATCTAACTGTAAATGCAATTAATTGCCTATTGTAAAGTTCTTGTTATAAATTTTTTATTTAAAGCTATTATATAATTTAAGCTGTCAGAAAATGCGGAAAAGATCTGGTTATGCCATTAAAGAAAAAAGTGAAGTGTCTGCTATATTACCGTTGGAGAAAAAATCCAGGATCAGGCCAGAAAAAAGCAGTCATGACTCTGACAATGAAGAAAAAGAACTTGAGCTGTTTCTTTTTGGTGAAAAAAAGGAAAAGCTTATTGAAACAAACTTTGTAAATAGTGCTGCAGTTTTAAGTGACAATGAAGGGAATTCAGATTTATTGGAATTTACTATTAGTACCAAACCCAATGAATCCTGTTTAAATGATAAATTTGAGGTATAATTAATAAAAAATTGTGTTCAATTTTACCAAATAAGAGATTTTTACATTTAACAAATATTTTACCTAAATTATTTTCAGGTAATTATCAGCTATGAATGATACAATATAGTATAATACTGATTGAAATTAAACTATAGTTAATTTTTCTTTAATTTTTCATTTTTATTTTTTCCAAAATCTTAAAATAAAGTTATACAATGTTTATTAATCTGTAGCTAAAAAATTCAAAATTAATTTTAAAAATTTGCATGCAAAAAATAATGATAAAAGTAAAAAAATAGCACTGTATTCAATTTTATCTTAATATATTTGAAGAATTATAAATTTACTTCAATACCCTTATCATTTTTCTTAAGGAAAATTTTCCTATTCAATTAAACAAAAGTAAAGAATTAAAACCTGCATGGGTTGATGAAGATGATAAAGAGGTTTGGTAAGTTTTCTTTACTGTTAGTGGAACTAAGTTCTAGTTCTGATGTGGCATCAATCTCCACAGGCTCATCTAGTGATCTTGTCCTCTTCCTCATACTTTCAGAAACCTAAAAGTTATTTGTTTTAATATATACAATATGTATACACACATAGTTTGTACGTATATAATACATGTAATGTATATTATACATACTATATTTTAATACAATTGTATAATAAACCCATCTTCTTGCAGAATTTTCCGTCTTTCAATTCCAAAATGAGGTGTCTTACCCCTTTCTGATCTTCCAAAAATTATCTGAGCACTTATCCCTCCTAATCTGGTTATTCAAATCTGTGCAACCAACCCAAAACAGCTTTTTCAAAGATAAAGTAAAAAAAAAACCCTAAACTCTTTGGCTTATGCTGTTCCCATGTATTTGTTTCTACTCAAGATTGAATACTTTTTTTCCATCTTCATTAGGTTCTTGAAATTAATCTTGTCTGACATGACTTAAACTCTTGTTTTGACCCAAGATGTTTTGACAAAACCTAAAATTCATTTACAGGCCTTTTGTTCACATCTCTCGTAATTTTAAATGTTGCCAGGGTAGTATCAAGTTTAACTTTTTTATGATAAAAAGTTTGAGAAACTGGTAAGAAACATGTATACTGAATGTAGTCTTAAATATGTGTGCACTGAAAAACAAAATAAAAATTATCCACGATATAAGTATACAATATTATGTCATTACCTTATTATTATATGACATTTTAAAGGAATTTTTTATCATAATTAACCAATTTACTTAACCTCTTGCATAACAGAATTTTTTTTTTTTTTTTGCCTTGTAAATATCATTTTACCCAAAGTAAAAAAACCTAACAAAATGAATATAAGCTGAAGGTTCTCTTTTTTTTTTTTTTTTTTTTTTTTTTACAGATGTTGAAAAATTCTTTAAGATATTTAATTGCCCATTTTGCAGATTGATTTGTTCTGGGTATTTCCAGTCTTAATGGTTCCTGACTCCAAATTTTTTCACTGAGTTTAAAGTTTTCTTGTGCACCTGCAAACTTCTACATAGCTTCTGATAATCATCTGCATTGTACATTTGATCAGTAAACCAATAGTCTGATTATGCATGAGAAATGAATTTACAAACATCAAGTTTGTAAATTCATTTCTCATGCATGGAAGAAGTATGAATACCAAATGAGCTTGTGTTGCTTGGGAATTCCATCTTGCATTACTTAAGTTTGGTATTTTTTTAAACATCACTTTAGGGAATAATCCAGATTTCTCAATAAAACCAGAAAATTCAAATTAAATGAAATAGAAATTTTATTTCCCCATCCTGCTGTTTCAGTAATCACCTCTTTACCATTCTTGAAATTCATCCTGAGCTGTTTGTAGTTCTTTACAAGTTCTAGAATAAAAGGATATTCGATATTTGGTGACATGTTGTTTCCTTCAAGTTCTTCATCCATTACTACACGAAGAACTGGGTCAAGGGCATAGTGTTGAGAACCAATAAATTGTAGTTCTTTAAAATAAATTGTGGCCATTCACCATCTTTTTTTGCGATTTCAAAAACTGCATTCAATGTGTCTTTTTTTTTTTTTTTACACATTTATATAGGTCTTCAGTACTTGATCCATTTTTGCATATATGATTTGAATTGATTAAGTTGGAAAATTTAGTTTCTTTTTCTATAAGCTTGTTACTTCTTTCTCAATTTGCTTTATGTGTTTGTGTCTACTTTTGATGGATTCCTCCAGGAACAATCAGCAACCAACAACTTGGACTTTGAGTTGTATCCTGCTGTTATTTTCCAATGATTTTTATTCAATTGGAATAGTTTTTTTTTTCCTATGTGACTCATGAAATTGTACAAGATTCTTTGTTCAAATCTTATTTCTTTTAGTTGTGGAAGCACTTTTCTGATATGACATTAATAAAAAAAAAAAAATTAGATTTATTTCTCAAAAACAATAATGATTTTTAATAACATTTCTCTATCAGACAGCTTATATACTATAAATCTTGTAATTTCCATAAACTTCTAGAAGATTCTATAAAGTGCTTGAGAATTCCAGAGATTTCTAAAAACATCCAGAGCATTCCAGAAATTTGCAGGAGGTTCTAGAAGAATGCAGAAAGCCATACTTATACCGCTTGCAACTATTATTTATATACCATTTTAGAAATATAGTGTTGTGTGTGACCTTCTTAAAAACAAAAGCAGAATAAAACTTGTTTTCATTATCTTTGAGCAAAAGTTTATTGATTTATGACACAGGAAATAAAGCATTTCACAAAAGTTTAAAAAGTCATAACCCTCATATACATACAAAATTCATTTTTAGAGTTTAGACTTCACTTTTATGTATATTGTCTATTGGTGTTTCCTCCTCTCCAGAACTCTTACCTTTAATCTTTTCAATTTTCTTTCAATATTTATTCTATATTACATTTAGATTTTATTAAGGATTTTAAAAACTTAATTAACAAAAACTTTATTGTATTGTTGTATATTTGCATCCCTGTATTGTTTACATTTTTTTTTTTTTTTATTGTATATTAAATGTTTCAGTCTCAATTTGCAATCAAAAAAGTCATTGAAACAACTTCAGCATTTTGAAAATGATGATCTGAAAAATGGAACTAAGTATCAAGATCAGCTCAAAGCACAGTAAACATTTTTTTTTTCATTGTCATTAGATATAAATAACAATCTCAAGATCTAAATAGTTTTTAAATATTGACGATCTTCTATTTTTAGTTAAATGAAGATATTAACTGGTAAAGTTATATGATAATTTTAAATCTAATATATACTCTTTTCTGAAAAACATTTCCTACAAAATTTCTATAAGCATGTATGCTTTACATTCTTTTTTTAATTACTATTAAACATTTTTTGGATGGCTTTTTCTCTAAGCACTTCTAAATGAGGATCATTTTAGTCCTTTCAAACAATATACTAAAGCGGTTAATTAAATTCCAATAATCATGTTAAATGGATCATGAATGTAATAAAGCACCTTCCATACCTGTATAAAATATAATATGGATTCAAAAAATTTAATGAATTAGCATTAGTTTTTTTAATACAATCCAATTTGAAACATGATAACTATAGTTTAGTACATTTCTAATTACAAATTTAGTTTAGTAAAAATGCATTAGGTTGGACTTGCACCACTTTGAAAATTAGTGAATTTAAGTTGAACCTAAGAGGAAAATAGTTGCTTTCTATGCAATAAGTAGAGACATGTAAAAACATACAAGGGTGTTTGATGAAATGTGATTTAATGAAGTTGAGCTTTTCAAGTGTTTGGGAAAAAAAAAAGAATATTTTATATTCATACTTGAAATTTAAATTTTAGGTTTGAGAAGGTGCAGCCTGTTCCTGCTTGGGCTGACATTAATGAAACAGAACAGAAATCTGAAAATGAAGAATCTGATGAAGATGATTATTGTAGGTTACTATATTCATTTTTAAATTTATCTATGAAAATTAGAGTAATTGACATGCATTCTAAATATATATGAATAAAAACAATTAAAAAAAAAGAAGTGTGTTGAATATAAAAACTTATTTCATTTTGATAAAACAGTTACAGTTAACTTCAGACCATCTTATTTAAAAGCTCTTAATTAAACACTCCTTTTTTTAACTACGTGATGCGTACACTGGAATTAACTAGAGCAGCCTTAACTTACAGAAATGTGTACACTTGAGTTGATTCAAAGATTGATACTTTTTTGAAAAAATTTTGTCAAGCAAATATAGTTAATCAGAAAAACCATGGAGTTTAAATCAATAATGAAGACTTTTGTTAAACCATGTTTAAGTAATTTCATTAACATATTTATTACTATTATATGTTTTGTTAAAAACTAAAAATATGCAAACTAATAAATGAAATGTAATAGAATTTAAATACCTTTTTTCTGAAGTTTCTATAAGATATTTTAAGAGTTTAGTCTTTAATTATCTTATATTTAAAGTTAAAATTTTACCAAATAGCAATTAGCTAAAAAACTATTTAGCAAATCGATATTTGGTAAAAAAATTTATTTTTTAAGCAGTTGTTTAAACTTAGTATAAAACTAACTCTGAGTTCTTAAGAACTCAAAAAAGTACATTTTACTTTAATATATTCATTTAGTCTTTAATTAGACTAATTTAATGCATAGTTATAATTTGTGCGCTTTGAGTTAGAAATTCACAAGATAACATTAATCATTCTTTTAAATTTTATATAAATGTAAAAGATGATTTTATGATAATGATTCAAAGAGTGTAAATTATAAAGAGTATAAATTATAAAGAGTATAAATTATAAAGTATAAATTCAAAGTAAAACATTAAAGATAGTCTGAAACTGATCTCTTTAAATTCAAAGTAAGATAAAGTGTTGAATATGAAAATAGTAATGGTTGTTAATCAAGCTAAAGCTTATGAGTATTTTAGGACATTAGAACAGTTGTTTTAACTAAAAGGCATAAGTTGTTTTAGCTGCTCATCTTTCTCAGCATACATAGTATTTCTAATAGAATTCAAGTGTGTATTTTTTAATTCCTCTGGATACCTAGCCAATTTACTTTACCTTAGGACATACTGTGCTTTCAAAAAGAGGTGAAAGTTTATTTGTATTACACAGTGAGGTGGTTAAACACTTTCTAATGAGCTAGAAAAGTATTGTAAAAATTATTAGCAACCATTTAATATCAAGTTTAATGTTTTTAATAATATTTTTGTTAAATATTTTCTTCTTAAGTATTAAAATCAAATCGAAAGTTATCAGAAAAGTCAGAGAGGCTCTCAAAAGGTGTTATTAGTATTGCACGTGTAAAAGATCTTAATGCATCACAACCATCAAATGCCTGTATAACAGCTTTACAATTCCATCCGACTGCTAAAATAGCTTTTACATCTTCGCTAAACAAAAGATTAAATATGTTTCAGGTATATTTCCTCTGAAGATTTTCTGGTTTACAAATATATATATTAATTTTTTTTTTCCTTATGTAAATTACAGTGATATCTCAATAAAATACAATATTTTATCAAATTTGCTACTTACACTTGTTTGTATGGTTTAATTAATCATATAACTTAAAAAAGTGATTATTATCTCACATTTAAATATTAAAAATATTATTTAATAAATATAGGTTGATGGTGAAGAAAACTCTTCCTTGCAAAGTTTATTTATGGAAGATTTTCCTATACATTATGCACATTTTACATGTAATGGAAATAAAATTGTTCTTACTTCTCGAAGAAAATATTTTTACACTTATGATTTAAATGGTGGCCAGGTTTTGAAGATTCCTGGATTGAAAGGTTTACTAGATTATTTATCATAAAGTGTTACCATGCAAAATTAAATACATTCTCACTTTAATTTTGAATTGAGCTTTAATTTTGGATTCTTATAAAAACCAAATTAATGTGACATGAGCAGCAAAATGTGTTTATAATATTTAGTTATGTTTATGTTTAATAACTGGTCATTTTTTATCAGAAATTTTTGTTGTTGCTTCTTTGTGCTAATTCTATGAAATATAAAATTAATATTTTCCGAAAGTTGTTTAATTTGAAAATGTACAATAGGTTGTGAAGATATGAGTTTAGAGAACTTTGAAGTTTCCCAAGATGGTGAAATAATTGCTTTTCTTGGGGAAAGTGGATACATTAATCTAGTTTCTTCCAAGGTTAAATTTATTGCTATAATTTTAATATTCAAATTTCAAAGTTGTAAAGTTTAATACCTTATATCTTTTAAACTTTTGTTTTAGACCAGTCAGTATATGTACAGTCTTAAGATGAATGGGAGGATTCATTCAGCTGCATTTTCATCAGATTCGTCAAAACTTTATACAACTGGAAGTATGTCTGCGGTCAAACTTGACTAATTAATTAAAATACTATAGTTTAGTTAATACTATAGTTTTATAATCTCATGCTTTTACTCAGTTTTCTAAAAATATTTTTACGCTAAAAATATCTAAAATTATAAAATCTCTAAAAGTATATAATTTCTAAAAATAGTATACACTTTTTTAGGAGATGGTGAGGTTTATTTGTGGGACTTGAAAAGCCGCAGATGTCAACACAGATTTATTGATGATGGCTCTGTAAGAAGCACAAGTTTATCTGTGTCTAACAATGGTGAATTTGTTGCTGTTGGGTGAGTTTTTATACCTCCAGGATTAAAATTATGCTCTGATACCCTCCAAATATGCCTTCCTTTTTATACCTCCTGGATCAAATCTATGAACTTGATCAAGTTATAGTATTTTACTGTTTATAAGCCTCCAATTAAAGAAATTTTAAAATTTACTTAAATAAGGTATGCACATTTAATTTAAACTAAAACTTGTCAGACCTTTTTTTTGTTTTTAAATTTATTTAGTTCAAATGCAGGAGTTGTAAATGTATATAGTGGTGCTTGCTCTATTGTGAAGAACCCTGCTCCGTTGAAAACCTTAATGAATCTCACAACACGAATTGATCATACATTATTTAATCCAACCAGGTAGGAATAACAAAGTATTACATATTCAGTTGAAAAATAGTCACAGTATCCTGCCATTTTATTTGTCAGTTATTGTAAAATTTATGTTTAATTTTAATCATAAGTATAGACATTTCTACATAAAGTAAAACTAAAATCTTTGATAGCTTCCTTGGTTGCTCCCATTTTAGTTAAAAGCAAAGTGAAGTATGGACAGAAAAGTTGCATTTTGTTCATTTTTTACTTGAAGGTAAAAAAAAAAAAAAAAAAAAAGATGAGTGGAAAAACATTGGATGAAACAAATTTAACTAATATCAAGTTATAGTTAGAAAGTTGAGGAAATCCACTAACTTACAATTTAGTTAGGTAAAAGAATCTAAAAATTCTACTGCATGGTCTCCACACTGGCTGGAAAAAACTGGACAGAAAAATATTTAGGTGAAAGGTGGCAAATATAGTTTTTGTGTTTTTGGCTAGAAATATAATTAAAGTGATCTCAGCTATCTTTAATATGTTATTTTCATCATTCTACAAGGATATGTAATGTAGAAAGTAGGTGTAGCAAATGGTTAGTTAAGTAGAATAAAGTTTGAGGTTTAGAGATTTGATATTTCCAAGTATTTTAATTTCATTAAGCAATTGTGATGTTATGATTTATATAACTTGTATTAAAAAAAATTATTTTTCATAAAAGTTGTATAAAAAATATTTTTTTATAGTGAGATTCTGGCTTTTTCATCAGCTCAATCTAGAAATGCACTTAGAATGGTAGGTTTTTTTCATCAGCTCAATCTAGAAACCCGAAATGGTAGGTTTTTTAAAACTTTTTTGGGAGTTTTAATTCTATATTTTCTCTTTTTTATTTTTACTTTTAATCACAATGAATTATGAATAATCACAAGGTTAATTTTAGGTTCATCTGCCTTCGTTAACAACATTTTCTAACTGGCCAATTCAGAAGCAGACACTAGGAAGAATCAGTTGTATAGATTTTTCCCCACTATCTGGATACTTTGGAATTGGAAATGAAAAGGGAAAAGCTCTTTTATTCAGGTTTTTAGTTACTTTTTGCTGTACTTCTAAACTGATATATTATAATGGTATCTGAATAGTTTTTAAACATGAGTATTATTAAATTTCCTTAGTTTGACATTTTATTGTGGTAAGGTATTTAAAAAATTATTATTTAAAGTTAAGAAAAATGTAAATAATGACAGTTTAGTTATATTTATTGGAAGCATTTAGCAACTTATCATTCTAAAGTGATTTTGCAGGCTCATGTTCTTTTGGTCTGTGAAAATATTGTGAAACTAAAAAAAACTCTTTTCAATTTTTTTATTGCATACATCTCATAAAAAAGTTAATAATATAATATTTAAAATATAAATGGGAAATGATTTTAAAATGTTTATTAACATTGCTGTTGATACAAACACAAATGCAAATAAAAAAATGTCTATATTGATTGTTATAGTTTGCTAAAGTAAATTCACTACTCTTTCTATTACAAAGTAAACTACATAAGTTTCTATTTATGACCATTTATGGAATATATGATATTTAGAGAACATGGTGATTGGGCAAAAATGTTTTGATTGATTATTTAAATAACAGAAATCAAAGTCTTTTAATTGTAAAATTATGATAAGTAAATAGTAAACAATAGTAAGGCTAAAGCCTTCATTGACATGCAAAGCACCAAGTTGCTCTCAAATGTACATTAAGAATAATTTCTTTTTAATTACTTAACTTTTTTACATTAACGTCAATCACTATTGGCATTTTCTTCTTGCATTAATATGACATACAATTTGTTTAAAATGAAGGTGCTAAGTTCCAAATTCTACTGTGATTCTTTTCAAACCTGGATGAGTCACTAACTCAATTATAATTGGCATCACTGACAAAGAAAATGAAAGATATTTTGCTGCAAGGAAGCAATAAAAAAGTGCTTCTTTCTGGAGCACAATTTTTGAGTCAATTTAATTTCAAAACTGTTTTTTACATACTTTCATACTTGCTCAAGTAATAATAGTGTGCCATTATCAGGAAAATAAGTTTTAAGTGTCTAAATATTTTTCAAAAAACTTTTTAACTTTTATTATCATTAACATGAAAATATTTATAATTGACATTAGCTTAAATAAAAAGTAGTAATTTTTAACTGTATAGAGCTCAATATAATAATCTCACTAATGAATAAAAAGATTTGAGGAGGTTTGCATAGTTTATGCTTAACACTATGTTTCTTTAGACTAAAGAGTTTTCCAGATTCTTGAAAAGTTTCAATGTTGTGGTATTAACCGGAACAATTTGTTAGAAGCAATGCTGAATAAACAATCCTGAATAATGTGTATAAACAAATATTATGATAGAGTAAATCTTCACTGAAGTGGTTTGTTGTTTTGCTTACAGTTCTTAGAAAAGCACCACTGAAAAATACTTTTCTATATTTTGGCATTATTTTTGATAAAATTATTCTTATTTTATCCTGCAGATCTTTATAATAACTTTTTTTGGGTGTTTACTTTAACAATTAAAACATCCTATATTTCTATTATTCCTAATGGCAGTAAGATTTTTTTATAAGTTGTTCTTTATATGGCTTATCTAAAAATTAACTTCTTTAAGTTACATGTTGAACTATATTTCTGACTCTCTTTAAATCTACTCTTTGAAAAATCAAACATTTTGTAATCATTTTAAAAATGTTACAGTAGTTTTACTTGCCACTTTATACATAATTATATTGATTTAAAAATGAATGGCAGTGACATGTAAAGTACTTCAAATTTGCATAAATTGATAATTAAAGTTTTCCTTGCAACTAATAATGCAATTTAATAAAAATAACTTTATTTAGAAACTTAAAAAGATATTAATAAAACTCTAAATGGTTGTAAATGAATTAGTTCAAAGCGATACAAATGAAGATGATGAAGAATTCTATGAAGGTGTTTTTCTAATATTTCTAACCGCTAAGTTGTTAGTGGATAAGTAAAAAAGGTCTATCTACTGCTTTATTACAAGGTGTTTCATAAGTTGTGTATGTGCTTTTGATTTAAAATATTTTAACAAATAATAAAGAATGTTTTTTATAGTTTTATTTAGTAGTACATTTATCAAGACAAAAAAATAATGTATGGCTTTTCAACTTGCTTACACATGCTTCAATTCTCTAACAAAGTTCACAAACTGTAAAGGATCTGTTCTTCTATATAACATTCTTCAAGTTCAGAAGAACAAGCAGGCCACTCAATTGAACTTCATCTGCCTATCCATCATTAAGGAAGATTTCAATCAAGTGAGCTTCTTACTTGACAGGAATAATGGGAAGGTGTTCCATCTTGGGTTCCTGCACATTTTCCATTTACAAAATGGAAGACCAAATTTGTCAAATAAAATAACAATTTGTATTATCTCTTCAATCAAAATTCAAGAAGCCATGCTTTTTATATATCTAAATTGATAATTAAACTTTTAACATGTATAAATTTTTGATAAATATGTTATGATAATTAGGAACATTTTCAAATAAAAAGCATGGATACAACTTAAAAAGTATCCTGCTGTTATTGTTTTAATATTTGCTCAATATTCATAATATTTTACCTAAACAAAATGTTCATATTTATATGTAAATGTTCAAATAAAATGAACAAATTGTTCATATTTATAAGAATTTTTTAAATAAAATGTTGTCATTTAATATATATTTAAGGAGAATATAGTCAAGATGGTCAACGACATGGTAGAGGAACACTTTATTTGGATTCTACAAAGAGCGTAAAATTTCATGGCAAATTTAAGTATGGTATGAATCTAATATAAAGATGAATAAAATGAACCATGTTTTCTACAAACAATTTCTGTAAAAGCTGTCTGAAAGAAAATCAACATAATTAAAAAATGATAATTATCATTTTTAAATAATTTCATTATAAAAGAGTTTAAGATTTTCTAAAAGTTATTTTATGAAAATTAGAAAGAGTTTGACCATATGCTAAAAAACAGTTTGAGAATTGAAATATTTAAAAGCGTAACTTTAAAAAAATGTTTTTTTCTGAACTGCTTTTCCAACAAGTACCACTGTTGGATATCACTCAAATACATTTTTTTAAACAGGTCTTAAAGAAGGAAGAGGTTGCTTTTACTTTTCTGATGGAAGGTAAATTATTTCATTCTGTATTTTATTTTTTTAAATTCCCTCATGATTTATTTTAAAAAACTCATTTTAGATAGAAAATATTAAAAAGTGAAGACTGAGATATTATTTATAAGCATTTTTGATAAAAAATGTAAAAAGAAAAAGTATATAATGTACAATGAGTAGAAGATTTGTTTGAATTAATCCTCTTACTTATTTGTAGCTCTTTATCAGGAATGTTTAAAGATGATTGTTTAAGTGGAGTTGGTGTGTACACTTATGATGATGGTTCCACTATGGGTTAATTTTTTCATTTTTTTTATTTTTTATTTTTTTCCAGAAAATTGCTTATGAATCTTAATAAAATTTTATTAAACCATGGTTTTTAGTTGGTACATATTCTGAAGGTATGTTGAATGGCTGTTGTGAGGAATTTAGTAAGTGATTTTTACATTTTATTGTTGATTTGGATTTGAGATTCGTTTTTAGAAAGTGAGTCAAATAAATAACAACTTCAATGTACACAAGCTACAAAAAAAAAAAAAATATCTTTCAAAATTGTTTCATTTTACAATGGCAAAGTTCAATAACATTAAAGACAAGTTTTATCAAAATAAATTGCATTTATCTAACAAGCAAATTTGTTACCATTTTGTTGCAATGGGATACAAGAAAAGGTCTGTTTTATTAAGATTCTAAGAGAAAATGGTATTCTTAAGAGGAAATCTGGAAAGGGTAGACTGGTTAAAAATAGAGACCAAAGATAACAACGAAGATTAAAAAATATTCAATCATTGTTCTGGTTTGTTCCACCAGATCATTTGGTTACATTCTTTAATAAAGCGCTATTTTAAAAATAAAGTTTTTTTAGATTTTTTAGATTTTTTGTAATATTAGATGTTACAAAAAATCTAAGAGATCTTTGTTGTTCAAACTACAGAAAAGAGCAGCCTGAACAAAGTGTAAACTACAGAAAAGAGCAGCCTGAACAAAGTGTAAGAAGCTCCTTGAGAATTGTTGAGATATTAATTTCCTTCTAGATGATGAATCCTGCTTTAGGTTGTCTCATTCTTATCAGTGTGGAAACAAACATTTTTACTCCAATTACAAAAACAACATACCAAACAACACACTAATGTTAAGTTTAATTTTCAGTTGAAATTCTAAAAAAATTACTTGTATCTATGCATTTTGCCCACTGGAGTCTTGCATTTATTTTTTGTTCTGAGTGGATTAGCTGTGAGTCAAAATGTCTATTTAGAATGTTTTTTGGAGCCATTTTATTAAGAAGCACTATTCTACCAATAGCTGTGTGTTGTGGGCAGACTCGGCAAAATCTGGCTACGCTCAGCAAGTCTATGAGTATTTCAAGAGCCAAAGCATCAGTTTTGTGCCAAAAACATAAATCATAAAGGTACTACCAATTAAATATTTATGGGAAATTTGAAAGAAAAAAGATCTTGAGAGTTTGAAAAGCAAAAATAATTTTGTGCATCAGTAAAAAGGATTTGAATGTTGTACAATAGGCTGAGTGTGTGAAGAAAAGACTTTAGCGCATTTGTTGTTATGGTGTCAAATAATTTTTTTTTTCTTTTTTGTAACTTAAAAATAATTGATGTTTTACTGTCTTATAAATTTCAAATGGTAAATTTCTGAATAAAATTGACTTTTTTATATAGTTTTTAATTTACTGACAAATTTTGCCACTCATCATGTCCTGTCACATATCTTTGTTTTTGAAGTTGGCTCAGAGAACTGGCAGGACAAAAGACTGACCTCACATAAAAATAACTATAACAAAACTGTTTCTTATCATATCCTTGTCTCAATTATTTTATAAATAGTTGTAATAACTCATTTAAAAATTAATATTTAAATTTTTTTAAACTTTTTCCTTTCAAAGATTCAAGTTGTTGTTCTTTTAGTTGTTTTAGTTTTTAGACACATCGAAAGTTGGCTTAATACTAATGCCAGACATTTAATTGAGTGTTTGCATCACTATTGATTATTACAACAAATTTTCTCTCAAAGATATGAAATCTTTCAAAGCCTATAATTTTTACATTAGCAGGCATTTACATCTATATCATGTATTTTTATTTAATTAAGGAATTTTCAGATTTTGGATGTCCAAAAATGATCTTCTTGAGTTCAACTGTAGGAAACAAAAAATATTTTTGTCCAAGTGAGCAGAAGCTTATTGCTCCAAAATGTTGCCCTTTTTCCTTAACAGTTTTTCTGTTTTTTTTTGTTTTTGTTTTTTTTTTTTTCTTTCTTTCTTTTTTGCTGTTCTTGTTATCTTGTATCAACTTTCATTTTCTGCTTTTTTATTTTTATGTTTATGCCTTCAATTTGACATAAGGTAAAAGGTATTTTTATAGGTAATTTACAAAACTTCATAAAGATCTAACAAGTGTGTGCACAATTTTTATAGGTGCAATTCACTGTATGATACAAGTCAGGGATCTTAATCTTTTTTTTGAAGATAGAAGTAATGACTGATGTTTTTAGTAAAATCTTCATATAAGCCATCTGCTTCCTCTTGATTTTTAATATGATCTGGCCATTTGTATTCTTGCCAACATTGAGAATCTGCTACAAGGTATGAATAAAAAAGCTATCTACAGAAGTAAGCCAAAAAAATTATTATTTTTTTTTAATACTGGTAATAGGTGCATCTGGCCAGTTGACATTTAAAGGAAGTTATATCAACAATATGCGTTCAGGAATATGTCACTTTTATTTAGAGGTTTATTTTTGTTTCCTCCTATGGTTTACTATTTAAGTCTTTACATAAGAGTGCTTTAAAATGTTTGTTTTTTGTAATTAGTTTTATGTTTGCATAAACAGTTTCAGCATCAAAAGTAAATTTCTAAATAACACTTTAATTTTTGAGTGTTTTTTTTTTTTTTGTTTTTTTCTTGTGTGTGTGTCTTAGTTTGGTGGATCATTATTTGGAAAAGTAAATAAGTATGGAAAGTTGAGTGGCCGGAATATTGTATATGCTTACCCTGACAATAAAACATTTTTGAAGGGGCATTTTGAGGTATTTGAAGGGGCATTTTGTGTAGTTTTAGAGTAATTTGTATTTTAGTATGTTGTGGTATTTGGAATAAGTTTTATTTACTAAGGTTTTATTGAACTTAAAGTGATATGTACTCTCTCTTTGCCACTTTACTTTATTCAATTTTATATTTTTTTACCTTTACTTGTGAATAAAATGAAGTAATATTAAAGTGTCATTATAATTGTCATTTTTACATTACTGTCAGGATTTTTTGATATAATAAAAACCAATATTGAGTTTTTTTTTTTTTTTAAGTTTTAATGGTTTATGTTTAATAAATTTAATGTTTATTTATTAGGATGGGGAATTAGTTTGTGCTTATCCTGCAGTTTATGGTGGTCTTGGAGATAATAATAATCCGTTTTCATACAAAAAAATTAAAGGTATACAGCCATCTGCTTTTTTGAGGTATACATCAGTATAGATTATGTTGGTTCTTTTTTGTGGTATAATTTTTGTTAGTTTTTTTTTTTTTTTTTCATAAGTAAAAAAAAAAAATTGGTTGTCAGTTCAAAAATCATTTTCTTCATAAAAATATAGTGAGTGATTAATTTTCATGAATTGTGTTATTACTTTTTTAAAGTATATTTTTTCAAGATTAAGAAACACTATATTGCAATAGGGAAACCTGAAGAAATATTTTACAAAGAAACAAAAAGAAACATTGAAATATTACTCATCTTTACATAAGAAAATAAAATTGATTAAATTTATTAAAATGTCAGCAGTTAAATTATTTCAAAATATATAGAATACAGTAAAAATACTGGCAATAAATTATCCGATAAACGTTGAAATATTCTACTTTATAATATCTTTTAATACTTTATTAAAAAAATTGTATTTTAAATACAACAGTTATTTTAAAATTTTTTTTTAGGTCAACAAATAACAAGGGACATATCCACTAATGTAATTATTTCAAAAAATCCTCTGGAAGAAGACATTTTTGAAAGTTCAAGGTAAATGAAATTTTTTTTTTTTTCCAGTAATTTCTTTGAAAATTTCATATATTTGTGTAGTGATAACCTCTGAATTTTTTCAATAAACTATAAAGTCTACTTTTAAAAGACAAGTCTTAAGCTAGTAGTATATTGTAAGGACTATATTTTATAGTAAATTATCTTTTAACAGCAACACAGTGGATCACCTCTAGGTGAAAACCCTCAAAATAAAAATTTGTTTTTCTAAGTTTCATGAATAAAAAAAACAAAAATCTTTTCCATTTTTACAAGAAAGTTTAAAAGTTTTCTGTAAAAATTTAGGGAAAATATTAAGACATACATACATACAAATATCATACATACAAATTACTTATGCATATCAAAATTTTCATTAGTAGTTATATTTTTTTTAAAGCCAAAGTATGGTATTTAGAATTTTTAACATTCCTTAAAATTTTTCTTCTAATGAAGTTGTTTATTGAGCAAGTAGTAAACTCAGAAGCGAACAAAGAAACAAAAGTAAAGTAGCAGTTAGTAAAAAATGTAAATAAAATGTGGAAGTGTAATCCAGAAGAATTGTTATCATTCCTTTTCAGATAAAGTTACTAGTTTGTTAGAAATGAATCTTTTAAAATGTTGTTGAACTCCTGCATGAAAAATTTCTATGTGTAACTAATTAGAAAAGTAAAGTTGAAGAGCTACCATGAAAACATTTATGTTAGTAAATGTAAAGCTAAATACCATTGCAAGATTTACCAGGAGTTTGTAATGTTGGAAATATTGTCTATCCAAAAATATGGTTGTTTTGATGTGCATTAATGTTTAACTTGTGGTTTATTTTCTTTTGCAGAGTTGAAGTTAAAAAATCTTCTATTAAAGATGCTGGAGAGGGTTTGTTTTCCTGTGTTCATGCTAAACCTGGTGTGAGTTTGTTATGATCTAAAAAAAAGTAATCTTTTTTGAAATATTTAATATTTTTAAACTTGCTGCTTTTAAAATTTGAAACACGGTGATCTGGAATTTTGTATATAAAATTTAATTTTATTTTTAGTTTGTGTATTTTCATTTCTTAGAAACTTACTTTTGTAGGAAGTAATGTCTTTTTACAATGGTGTAAGGCTGACTCATCAAGAGGTAACATCTAAATAGTATAAATAAAAGATTTTTTTGTTAACAATAATTGGAAATGAATATATATATAGTGGAATTGTGAAAAATTAGAAATTCGTTAAATGGAATTAAATTAGAAACTTTACGTTTAAATAAATTAAAAGTTCGATACAACCTAAGGGTAGTAATTTGTAAATAATAGACGTGAAAACAGTCGTTACTCGAAATTGTTTAAAGTTAAAATCGTTAATAGAGTATTAGTTTATCTACTTGCCATGTGCTATTATTTTTATTTTAAAAGGATTTAACTGATTATTATCTTTGGTGAATTTCAGGTTGATGAGCGAGACTGGATATACAATGATAATACAATTTCTTTGGATGAAAAAGTCTGATTTTTAAAATGCTAAATTTTTTATTTAAAAATTTTTTTTTTTTTGGGGAGGGGGGTTTTGGGAGGGGGTGAGAGGCTACTTAAGGATTTGATTAGCCAATTTTTACTCTTTCGTAGTCATGGTCGTTCAGAGGTGACAAGTTATTATACGCAAGCGCAGTAGTAACTTTAAAAAAGACAAATTTTAATAATGGCTACGGTCCGTAGCAACAAATTTTTTTATTTAGTTGACTGATTATTTATAAATGTTTCCATATAAATCAACATTTTAAACTCTTTCTAAAACTAAAATCATAATAAGTATATCTCAGTTGCATAAGAAAATGATTCAAATAAGATAAAGTTTATATCAAAAAGTTTAAAGTTGCGCTTTTGTAAGTAAATTAACATTCTTGAATATGCTGATTTGTTTACACTTCTAAAAACATATTATCTAATTTTCTGAGCGTAGAAATTAAATTTTTTTTTTTTAATTCAGATGAGTTTTTATAGTATTTAACACTTTTATCAGATCTTAGCACTCAATTTTTTCTTCTTGTAAATAAACATACAAACACCCACACAGCTATATATATATATATATATATATATATATATATATATATATATATATATATATATATATATATATATATATATATATATATATATATATGTATGTATGTATGTATGTATGTATGTATGTATGTATGTATGTATGTATGTATGTATGTATGTATGTATGTATGTATGTATGTATGTATGTATGTACACACATAAATACATACATACATACCTACATACATACATACATACATACATACATACATACATACATACATACATACATACATACATACATACATACATATATTTTTTCTTTTACATTTTGATATTTTTTACCTTCTGAATTAGGTTTGATTGCTATTCGTTTGCTTAGGCAATTCAATAAGCTATCCAGTTATATTTTGAGATCAGTGTATTAGAGCAATAGCGACCAAATTTAAAGTGGAGTGAGCCCATTTACAACCACTATAGGTGGATACTTTATTTAGACAAAAAAAGTCATTATCAAGCGTTAGTGTTTGGTTTTTCCTTTTTTTTTAACGAATAATAATGAATAAAGAACAAATTTCTATATCAATCTTTTAATATAAATCAAATTTTCTGAAGTTTATTAAAATAAAACTCTTCATACGTTTAAAACAGCCAGGTTTTTGGTGTGACAATAGCAAGATTTGTTTAGTTTTTCAGGTGTTTTTTTTTTAATTTATATTACTTCTCTTCTCACTCCTTACTCTTACAGGTTTATTTACTTTTGCTTTGTATTCATAATTGGTTTATTAATTGTTTGTTATTACAATTAAAATTTGTGTGCTATTTTAGGATCAAGGACATATATTGATGCCATGTTTTCAGCTGTATGGCAACTTTTTACTGATCAACTTTAAAGATTAAATTTTTTTAAAATTAGCTTGAAGTTTCTTTGAGTCACAATTTTGGTCAAATTAGATTAAAAATGTGCTCTAAACAGAGTCGTTAATTTTTTCTTTAACACTTTCAACATTTTTCACTGAATTATGTGATTAGCCTTTTTTTTTTTTTTTTTTAAATGTTTGATATGATACCAGAACTTTCATTATATTTTTAAAATACAAGAATGTTTTTCAAACATTTCCAAAATATATTTGTATATATAAACATGATAAAACAAGTTTATCTTTTAACACAAAAAATATAAGCCAAAATTTTATCTATTACCTATTTATATATATATATATATATATATATATATATATATATATATATATATATATATATATATATATATATATATATATATATATATAGTGGACCGGTGAAAAGTTGCCAAACAGCTGATGAAACATTGCATCAATACATAGAAATTGTTCAATAATATGAAGCAAAAGGAAGGGCAGATTGTAAAAAAACCTGGAAGAGTAAGGAGTTTTCTGCTATTGGTTTGTTAAAATTAGAAATGTTGTTGATGAATAAATGATATATGAAGATGATGAAGATGATGATGACGATGAAGCTAAATTAGATGCAAATGAGAATATTGATGATGATAACTATGGGGCTGATTGTGGTAATATTAACGATTTATCAAGACAGATGCACTTATGATTAATATCTAAATCATATTCTTTGATTGAATTAAACTTTTTTTTATATATACATGCAATAGTCAACATAATTAAAAGAGAATTTGTTTTAATACTGGAAATCAAATCTTCATGTAAAATAAGCTGTTTATATTTTGGACATAATGTTTCATTGAGTTGGTTAACCTTTATATTTTCCACAAGACAAAAAAAACAAAATAATTGTTAACATTTTTTTAGAGTTGCTGGTTGTTTTGGTATTTTACCATAAAAAATACACTGGTAAAGTTGTAAATGAGGATTGATTTCTTTTTTTAGTTCTTCAATATCTATTTCCAAGTCATGTGCTGTCACAATGCTTTTTTTAATGGTAGCAATCATGGAAGATGACCACACTTTTTTACCAATACCAGGGCAACCAATAAGCGTTTTTATTTTTGTTTTAGTGATTTAGTAACATTTAAACTTTTACTGAGTTTTTCTAACTGCTGATAACAATAGCATTTATCACAATGAGTTTTCCAGTTGATATTTAAAAGAAGTGTTGTTGATTTCATTCTTTTGATCATATTATTTATGGTATCATAGCGTTTTGAAAATTTTTAGATGAGTGTACATTCTCTAAATCTGACAACATGACATGGAATACATAGTTCAATGTTATTTTTTTGGTTTATTCCAATAGGATACTTTTTTTCCCAACCAAATATCCACAGACCCTGTAAATAAGATTCAAATTTTTGTAATGGATTTTCATCTAAAAATAATAAAACTTTTTGGATAGTTCTTGTTTTAAACTTGACTAAATGTTTTTAATAATTTTATTTAAAATTATTAAAAACATTTAGTCAAGTTTTTTACATAAGGACAATTTTTATTTCACAAACGATATAAACAAAATGTTATCAATTTAGGACAATGGTTAGATGTAAATTTTGAACAAGAAAAAAAATTGAGTGCTAAGATTTTTTATAAGTAATAAAAAATTAAAAGATTGATATAAGTAAAAGTAGAAAAACTTTTAAGTTTTATCGCTCAAAAAAAGTGTAAAAAGACTTCCAAATTTGTAAACAAATCAAAGAAAAAGTTTTTTTAGGTAGATCCTCTTCAATCATAAAATAATATTCCCCTTCCATTTTACTTACTTCTTAACAAAATTAAGTTACCGAGACATTACTAACAGTCTGAAAGCTGGTTATCAACGTTGACGATTTTAAAAAACGTGATAAGTAATGAAAAATTGGTCGCTAAGTAAAAATTCATTCTGTAACGAAGGTCCATAGCCATTTTGAAAGTTCTAAAATTTTCATAATCCAACTGCGCTTGCGCACAATAACCTGTCGCTTATTAACAGAGTTTGAACGACCGTGTAGTATTTGTATCTTCGCTTTGCACAGCAAGGCTGTTGAGAAATGTAAAATTACGTATATTGTACAACAAAGCTGTTAAGAGTTGCAAAAAAAAAATCATCTCATTTTTTCATCTCTTAACAGCCTTGTTGTACAATATACGTAATTGCTTATAAAATGAGGATGTGAATTTTAAGCGAGTATTACGTTGTTTTAAGAGTAAAATTTTTTTTCAGATTGTGATCGACGTACCGAAACCTTGGAGCGATTTGAGATTCTATAAGGCGTCTCTTGGGCATAAAGCAAACCACTCCTTTAATCCTAATTGCATGTATGATAGGTAAAAGAAGTGTGAGAAAACAAACGTTTTATAATCGACTTGATTTTTTCATATTATTTCATCGTGACTACATCGTAAATTGGTAAAGTTATTTTGTAGATTTAACCATCCAAGATTTGGATTGATCAAATGTATTCGCACAATCGCTTTTGTTCAGCCAGGAATTGAGTTATTAGTAGAATACGGTTATGACCATTTAAAACTTGAGACTGATGCACCTCTGTGGTATCAAAAGGCATTATCTGAGCATCTGAATAACGACAGAAATGTATAGAAAAGTATATTCATCGACGTAAATTGTGTAAAACAATAATTTGTAATCACGATCTTATGTAAAAATTATCTTTTTTCTAAACCTTGGAAAAAATTTTGTTTTTCTCTAAATTTAAACCCTTTTCTTCACATATATTTGCTGTTAACATACAATTCCGGACAATGGAGGCTCACAGGATCCTTTTTTAAAGTTGTCTTGGTAACTGTCAATGACTGTCCAGCAAATTTTTAGAAGTCTTAAGTATCAGTTGTTTTAATGAAAATCTGTAAACGGTTATACCGGGGATGTTAAATAACTATCGCTAAAATAAATATCTCTAAAAGTTAGACAAAAGAGCAGAAGAGATGGTTTTGTTAACATATCGCGATGTTAGAATTATTTTGTTCTATCTCCCATTTTAAAAGTTGGGAGAAAATGAGTTATTAATTTTAGTAAGTAATGATTACTTTTAAAATACGCTTTTCTTTTTAAAATTTTTTCTAAATAATTTGTTTAAGCATAGATTATATAAAGCATAAGTTATTATTTCTTCGAAAATTAAGCTAAAATTTTAAGTAATTTTTACTTTCAAAAATAAAATAAAAAACTTTCAACATTTAAAATTGGAGATAGAACAAAATAATTCTAACCTCGCGATATATCGAAATATTAGCAAAAACATCTCTTTGCTCTTTTTTTATTACATAGTCGATTTGTGCTTAACTTGGCAACGCATATTTTGCATACTTAAAGGTGTCTAAATTTGTCAAAAATTAGAATTTGAAATGGTAGCAGATGAGTATTATTTGTAGGTCGTCTGGTTTTCAGCAAACAAGTCTAACGCAAACATGTAACTTGTACATTTTCAAACTGGTATTTAAGCAACTTTGATGCGCAAACTGAAGCAACATCTATGCGCTGTACAGTTTTCCAAAAACAGGCACAACTGCGAGCGTGTAAGTGTGCACTAGATATATAAACTAGTGTAAACTCACACTAGAGACTTTAACATGAAGAGGTCTGGGCTCTAATTACTTCTTAAAACTTTTCTAGTGAACATTTTTGAGTCCTGAATTTAAATATACCATTTGTTTTTGCTTTTCACTTGAGGATTTTGTGATGAAAAAAAATTTTCTCTGTAATGTTCTTCCATTTTTTTAATATCTCGATAAAAGGGCTCGCGTTACTCTTCGATCACTCAAGACAATTGGAAACACACCCAAGCAGCACTTTTGTAAGTGCAGCTTGAGTGCCCAAGAGCAGCTTCTTCACAATCTCTTTAGGACACATCGTTCTTTATGAAATGTATTCCAAGTTCTAACTTCTACGCATCTATTGTTGTAACAAAGTGTGAATTTCTTATTTCAAACAATCCTGCTTTTTAAAATAGAGATGAAATAATTTCCACTTTGAGAATGTGTTTTAATAAATTAGCTTCATCAAACCAGGTTTTATATGCAGTTACATTTGAAATAAATTGGAAAAATCTTGGCAAGGGTGTTATAAAAAAAGCCTACTATCACACAATCTAACTACTTTGTTTTAAAGATTATGAAAATTTATGAAGTTTTTTTTTTTTACATTATTTAGAAATAATAGAATGATATAAGATATAAATACAAAAACTTAATAAAAAGTTAAATAAAAAGTAAATATCAAAATTCAGATCAGTGATGAAGAGTTTTGCAAAGCTGTTATATTGATCAGACTAGTCAGAAAAATTATTCGAAAAACCCCTCAACTCCATTTAGATGTTCATTGTAAAGGTCTGCGCACGGCATCAATTTGGTGCGGTGAATGCGATTCCGCATATACAGTTTCCGCACATGCGGTAAACTGCATATGCGAAACGGAAAATATTTTCAAACCGAGTGTCACTGACAACTTTTTTCAACGTAATGAGAAACTTAGTGAACCAATAGGGTGAACATTAAACATTAATTGCGTGCGTGCGGATTCACCAGTTTTGCGTTAAAATGTACCAAAAATTGTTGTAAAAACCTAGGAAACGTGATGCTACGGAGGAATCTTCAAATTTAACGATTACAACTTATAACCTCCGTTAAACATCCAACTAATGCTGCAGAGCTTTTAAAAGACCAGCTAGAACAGAAGCGTGAAAACGACGAGGTCTATGCCAAGATACACTCTTGACCAAGATCAAAAGTATGAAGAAGAATGGATGATCGAGAGTTTACCATCATGATCAGATCAATTAAGAAAAAGAATTTGATTTAGGCATTTCTCAATTTGCCAAACAAAATAACGAATCACTCGAAGTACAAGTTATTAAACCTTTATCAGTTCAAGTTTGATATTGATATTACAATTCTAATGACAACGGAAAATCTTTCCTTCAGGGCTTCATACGGTTCATGGAGGCAAGCATTGACCGTTGACAAAAAGCTCAGGGTGCCGCCATTTTCCTGGTAACAATTTTTTACGATTAAGTTGAACTAATGCAGGTAATATGGTGTAACTCGTCGAATATCTGTCAAGTCTGAGTTTAAACATATTTTACAGATATAAACTTCCGCTGTTGTATGAGAACTTACTGAAAGCTGTGGAGCGACAACTGCTTAAATATCTCCCTCATGTTAAAGGTGTTGCCTTTATTAAATGACTTAAGGAGGTCAAATAGGCAATAGTCAATACTAACTATTCACTTCGCTGATAAGAACTCAACCTGAAGAAGTTTATTATCAATTGTTCTCCATTCAATGAACGCCCCTCTGCTAAAAGAATTGCCAGCAAGTTGAACAGAAAAACTAAATTGTTATTTAAAATGTTAAATGTTAATTTAAAGCAGTGAAACTGCTGAAAAACAATTATTTTCTGTGAATTACGGAGAAAAGCATAGCTTTTGTAAAATTTCCAGGAATGTCCGAGAAATACCAGGAATTGCTAGTCTCCGACTTATGCTCCAACATGATCCTAGTCAATACGGTGTCATCTGAATAACCCACCGACTAAACAGGATCAATGAGGTTGTAATTAAGGCAGAAAGTGGCAAACTAGCCAGCGAGGCAATCAAATAGGCCATGGCGTTGGCCATTAAATGCCACAAGAGTCTGGCAGCAAACTCACAGATCAAATCAAAGTTGATGTCATCAATAAGGACTGGTGATAAATTGAAGCTGGTGATAAATTGAAGAAGGTGAAAATTATTGCTCCAATAGCAGCTCGGTGGAATAGTAGCTTTATAATGATGGAGTCCATCAAGAAGCTTCGGCAAGTTTTAGAAGCCATTCATGATTAATCATACCACGGTGACGGTAAGGTTGTTCATAAAATTTACATTTGAAGTTATAAAAAACGGTTTATTTTGGTAAAAATCAATTAAGATGGTTTGGTCTTTACTTTTTCAGTGGATGGCGCTAAAAATATCAAGAAAAAACGTGAAAATGTAAAAAATAAATATAAATGGCAACATGGCAACAACTTTTCCTAAAATTTTATTAAATAGTATTGGTAGTGCTATAAATTCAAAATAAAATTTTTTCATAAATGAAATATATGAAATAATGAAATTTATGAAAAAATTTTATTTTGAATTTATACAGCTATTCACATAAGTTTAAACGATTGCAGAATTTTTATCAAGTATGTTTGGTTTTTGTTTAATAAAAAAAAACTGTAAAGTGATATCGAATTAATTTTTTTTATTTATTAAAGAAAAAGTAATTAGCTTTAAAATGAGTATCAACATATTATAAAAATGTTAACATTTACTTAGAAAAAAACAATTACAAAAAATCATATAGGAAAAATAAGAAGCACAAAAGTTTAAACGAATTGCAACATTCGAACAAAAAATTAAAAAAAAAAAGCAAAATTAATATTTAAAGTGTCCTCCTTTGTTTTTATAGCAAAGATAAACTCGTTTATGTATTGATTCAACTAATTTCATGCACATCACGCGAGGTACCTTCAGCCAGTACTCATTCAAAAGTTGTTTCAAATGCTGAGTTGATTGAACTTCATAGTATGTCAGTTGATTGTTGATCCAAGACAAAATATTTTCAATTGGGTTGAGATCTGGTGATCAAGGGCACCAGGGCATCACATTGAACTTTTTTTTCAAAAATATTCTTTGATTGATTGTGCTGTATGAGCTGAAGCCCCGTCTTGTTGAAAGATGAATTGCATGCTTCTGCCATACAAGTGTCTGATTGATGGAACTAAACACGTTTCCAATGTGTTCTTGTAGTTGTTTTGATTAATTCGGCCTTTGTACAGCTCACAGAAGCCTATACCTTTGTGAGAAAAACATCCCCAGATGCCAACCGAACCTCCACCGCCTTGTCAACGATGTTGCAAAAACCTGTCTGAATATTTCTCAGTTGCAAATCTTTTCACATTCTTCTCTTGCGGTTTACGACTTGAAAATTAGCTTCATCACTCCAAATAACATTTGCCCACTGTTCTACAGACCAGTCCAGCTTTTCTTTGGACCACACTCGTCGTTTACGTTTATCCATGATTGAAAGAATAGATTTTCTAGCAGCTGTTTACGTTCCATTACCTTTGTCCAACAATGTTCTTCTCACGAGCTCTCTACTAACTTTTGGATTATTTTTTGAGTCGTTGAAGATTTGTGCAAGCTTTTTGTAGCTGAGTCTGGGGTTTTCTCTGCTCATTCTGAATACACCATTTTTGTCACGGTTGCTGAGTTTGGATGGTCTTCCAGTACGCTGCATGTCGGAGACGTCCTTGGTAAGTTCCCAGGTTTTGATGGTTTTTCTAACACAAGATTCAGAAACGTGAAGTATTTTGCCTATTTGAACGTTTGTGTGATTTTTACCAATTACCAATTGCTAAAAATCACACAAATTTTACCAATAACTTGCCACTTGATCTCACTAGAAACTGCTTTGCAACCCATTTGCACGCAATTGAAAATAATTTGAAATTTACAATATTTCAAGTTGATTTTTTAAAATTTAAAAGCTGCCTGATGATGTTGCGATAAATTTTTTGATTGTAATTGACTCATTTTGACTTTATTTAAAAATAAAAAAAATTTTCGCCCCGGATTTATCAATTAATTAGCAAATAATTGATCCTAAATAAAATCGTTTAAACTTTTTTGACACCTCTTAATTTGTATCACCTACCTTTTCATGAAATTTCTCAGTAAACAGTGATGAGTTGAAACCTACTTTTTTTAATTTTATTAACAAATAACCTATATACCAAATTAGAAAAAAAACTATTTTGAAATCTATTTCCGTTAGATTTTTATTCAAGAAAAACTGAAGATTAGATCTTAAAATTCTGTAATCGTTTAAACTTTCGTGAATAGCTGTAGCACTACCAATTCTGTTTAATAAAATTTTAAGAAAAGTTGTTGCCATGATGGGTTTTATTTAAGAGTATTTGTACTTTTTGATTTCATTGCCTCAAAAGAGAAACAATGTGTTAGAATATGTTTTGAAAAAACTACGTTAAAATTGTTATGCCTTTTTTCTTTGTAATTTTTTGAAAGTATACTGCTTTTTGCATCCACACGTATTCTAGCTAATTTTTTATTATTGTTTAGCGAAAGTTTTAGATGTACAGAGGTGTATAATTTATCCGCATCGTTCCACAATTTTGGTAATCCAATTTTTTTTTCAGATTGTGTATGCTCTTCTTCACAAATAGAATTATTTGATGGATGGCAAAAACATAAGGAAGAAGAAAGAAATTCTCGTTTATTGAATATTATTTTGTGTTACTGATGCAACTCGAGATTCAGAGAGGTCTTTGCAATTAAAAAATTTCATGTATTTCATCGAAATTCTCCATTAAGTGAAATCACGAAGTGTCACTGAGTTGACCACATTTGAATTAGCAAAACATTTGCTTGTCAAAGAAACCAAGGTACTTTAATAATAAAAACTTTAAATAAATCAGAAAAAATGAAATCTAGTGCGTTTTTGTGGTTACAGACAGTTAGATCGCGACGAGCCATGAGCTTATTACGTCATTCTAAATGTAATAGTTATTCTTATAAACAGATGCGAAAGTATTCGTTAAAGGCAGGACATCAAGTGTTTCTATCTTATCATAGTCTAAAAGCAACTTAAAAATTCAACTTTTCAGATAAGCATGTTTCTATTGCAGAAACTTGAGCCGAAATTAACCTTCAAGGTATACTGAATAAAACTACGGAAAGTTTATATGTTGTGTAATGCAAAGTTCTTTAAAATGTTCCCTTTCCTACGTCATTCACATTAATTAGGAAATGGGGATGTGATGGAAACTCTAGTCACAGCGCTTATAAATAAGTATTTACGAACTCCAATGCTACTTTCTGAGTTTCTGGAAAATTATGCAGTGCTTTGGCTGACACACGTTATCAACAAAAATGTGGTGCAACTCCTAAAATTATGAACGGTGAATTAAAAGACTTAGTTGTTAAAAGAGAACGTTACACTTTTGACTTGTCTACTTGTACGTCTGCAAGTACTGCAAGGGTGGATTCGGGTTTTTTTTTTGTATTTGTTACAAATTAGCTATTGTTTGTATAGGGGAGACCGGGGCTAGTTGGGTACAGGGGTAAGTTGACACACTGCGTTTAACTTTGGAAATTTCCACCAGAAATTTCCAAAATTCACATGAAACCTTCCTTTTTAACTAATTTATCTTTCAGTGTAGTATCAGGATTATAAGCGAATGGGCATAGAAGTGATAAGTTATAGTTAATTTTGTGTTTTTTTACTAATTTTGTAACTTTTGTAACTATAAACTTTTTCAATTTTAAAAAGCAATAGCATTAGCTACAAGTAAACTCGAATAGATGATGGTGTTGTATGGTTCACTCTAACCAGTTACATTTTGTGTTTCTCAATGTATCGCATTTTTAAGGATTTACAGGCCATTTTCTGAGCAAAATGCTTTTGGGGTTAGTTGGCACAATGATCATAGGGCTAGTTGGCAACATGTACCAACTTATAACTTTTGGTCGTAAATTCACTAAAGTTATATAACGTTGCAGATGGTCGTAAATTCACTAAAGTTATATAACGTTGCAGAAAAAAAAAGTAGACAGACCTGTAAATTCTAAAAATGTTACAAAAAACGCTGTTGATGCTATTTTTATAGAAGGAAAGTCTATTCGATCGACTTGAGGGCAATAAAAGTTAATGTCAAAAAATATTTTTGGATAAAAATTATCAAGAGTTTTCATAAAAGAAGATGCACTTGAAATAGATGCTTAACGTTGCTAAACTTGTCTCTTTTTATATGATGTGCCAACAAACTCTAAGAGTCTAGGCAATTTGCCCCGGATTGGGGTAAGTTGGCACGAAGTTCTTTTTTATAGTTCGGAAGTTATTTAAACATTTATTCTTCTAATCGGGAAACTCTTGGAAGAAACCTGTACCCAAAATTTTTGTCGATTCCGCGAGTACCGTGCCAGAAAAATATTGCTTATTTCCATAAATATAGATTTTCTTAAATATGCTTAATATGGATATTTAAAGTTAAGTTCAAAAAATACTTTAAAAAAATAAAGTTTCTCCCCGGTAAACTTTGGGTGGACGAACAAAATTAGTCCAATCGTCCAAATTTGGACGATTGGACTAACTTTGTTCGTCCACTGAAAGTATAAGGATATCCAAAGTATGTTGTACATTTCTTTTAATAAAAATGAAGAATCTTTAGTTTAGTTTCGTCGGATTTTGAGTATGACAACGATTCATCTTCTGATAATTGTTAATTATATAATATTTGCTAATTTTACATTATCACCTAAATTATAATATATAGACTGTAATTGTTTAGATGACAGAGATTTTTAGAAAAAATGCTTAAATTTTACATTTCTTTAATTTTTATTTTTGTAACACTGGTTAATCATGGTGATATAAACATGGAGAGATGGTTTAAATAAAAAGTACTGATATATATCCCAGCCGGCTCAAGACGTATCCAATACGTATTATATTCGTCTTATATTCGTATTATAAAGATAATACAAATTGTATACGTTTTAAATACGTATACCTGTATACTACACATGAGCTAAATAAATTGTTTGAGCTGTACTTTCAATACGAGGTACTTTCAATAAGAGGTTTTCAGTTTCCGCGTCGTAAAGCCAAATCGAGCACGTTTTATGTTGGTTAACATTTAAAGAAATGGCGTATTATCGTAAATACAGAAGATTAAATGCTGAACTTAAGAAAATCGTTAAAGAGGAGGATAGTTTTAGTTCTATTGAAGATAACTCTTTGGTTGCTGATACTTTATGTGTTAAAAATGTAGTTTCAGTTTGCACTAACGAGACGATAAATGAAAATATCGATTTTGGTGTGCTCTCTGAATCAGACAGCACACCAAAATCCTTATCGTTAGAGTCTGACCGAAGTTATGATGAATGTGATTTTGATACTGTTCCAGAAATGCATCCTACATTAGACGATGATAGTGGTCACAGTGATGATGGAGATAAAGATATTACTTATGGTCTAGTTAGTTTATCATGTAAATACAATCTGTCAAGATCTTGCATGGACGATTTACTCAAACTTTTAAGGGAAAGTGGACATTGCTACTTGCCAAAAGATTCACGTACATTGCTAAAAACTCCTAGAGAGATTGATTATAAACAAAAATGTGGCGGAGAATATATTTATTTTGGTATAAAATGTGCAGTATTAAAGCAGTTAGTTTTTCTTCCAAGTTTTCATTTAAACCATGATTCTATCAACCTATATATCAACATTGATGGGCTTCCTTTATTAAAATCATCAAAAGTTCAGCTTTGGCCTATTTTGGGTAAATTTGATGGCTCAAATGTTTTTACTATTGCTTTATATTCTGGAACAAGCAAACCTAATTGTGTTACAGATTATCTTGATGATTTTATAAATGAAATAAATATTTTGAGAATTGATGGCATTCACTTTAATGATAAGATTTATGATGTAAAACTTAAAGCTTTTATATATGATGCACCTGCACGAACCTTTCTTAAGTGTATATTTGGTCATACAGGTTATAATGCATGTGAGCGATGTCAAGTAAAAGGTTCTCGTGATAGTAATAGAACTGTATATAATGATGATATTAGTTATCCGCTTCGTAAAAAGGAAGATTTTAATCACTTTCTGTATATAAATAGCCATCAGGTGCAGCTATCGCCATTAGTTAAAATAGATGATTTTGACTGCATTAAAGGTTTCATTTTAGATTACATGCACTTAGTGTGCCTTGGAATTACAAAAAGAATATTAATCTTTCTAAAATCTGGTCCTAGGATATGCAAATTATCAAATTCACAGGTATTAAAAATATCTGATAAACTTATTTCTTTTAACGGTAAACTCCCTTCAGATTTTGCAAGGCAACCACGATCTTTAGAAGATTTATTATTTTGGAAGGCAACAGAGTTTAGGGAATTTTTACTTTATTTAGGTGTTATTGTTTTAAAGGGCATTGTTTCAGATGCAATATATGAACATTTTTTGACATTTAGCATTGCAATGCGTATTTTATTGTCTGAAAATGATGAATTTTGTAGTTACTATCTTGATTATGCTAACAATTTATTGGTATATTTTTGCAAGAAAGCCAAGTTTTTATATGGAAATACGTTTTGTGTATACAATGTTCATTGTATTACACATGTTCATGATGATGTAAAAAATTTTGGGTGTTCTTTAAATAAGTTATCTTCATTTCCTTTCGAAAATTATATGCAAACATTAAAGAAGTATATAAAAAACTCCAAAAGTCCTATAGTGCAAGTAGCAAAACATCTTTCTGAGTTGGAGAATTTACATTTTATGAAAAACACAAAAACCCTGGTCAATAAAGTAAGTACTCGTTTTCGTGACTCATTGTTTTTATTAGAGGACAGCACTTTCTGTTTTATTAAAGAGATAGATGGAGAAAATTGTATATGTGATACTTTTAAGAATGACCAGCTTGTATCTTTGTATAAAAGTCCAATTGATTCTAAGGAGTTAAATGTTGGTATAATAGATATGAAAAAGATTCGTTTTTGCCAAAAAATGTTATGCAAGTCAAAACTTATCCGAAAAGCTGTTGTGTTACCTTATAAAAATGGTTTTATTTGTATGTCATTAGTTCATGAATTTATTTGATTTTATTTACAAGTGATCTTTGTATAAAATAAAACTAATGTTTATAAATACAATTTTTTTTTAATTTAATTGCAGATTTTTTAAAATATATAACATTTAACATAAAAATTGATTATATTAAATACTCCTTAAATTTTCTCAATTTTAATTTTTGTATAAATAAATCATTTTGGTATAAAAAAGATTAAGGTGGTATTAATTAAAATAGATTTAACCAACCATACTGCAATGGGGCATGATAGAAAACTGGCTTAAATAACTTTCTCTAATTCAATGATCTACTAATTAGTCAAACATAAAAACAAAATCTTTGATAATTACTTTTATATTAGCCTTGGTTTAGTTAAATATGGCAAGCAAAACTATTAAAAATAAGTTACTTTGGACAAGAGTTGTGTGGGAAGAAAAAGCTGGTTCTCAATTTGAAGATGTAATTCCAGCACATTGGGTAAATGAAAATAAGTGTGTGGTATTTTGACCATCAACTATGTCAGTCCAAAGAGCCATTTTGGAACAAATTGGCATTGACAAAACATGGAGGAAGTTTAAATGGATTAAAACTAAAATTGTGGATGGTAAGTGGTTTGATTGTATTATTTTAATCTATATTTGTAATATATCCAGTTATAGTATATTGGTAATGTTTTTTTTAGAAGATAAACAGCTCTGTCTTGATTATAATTTTACTTCTGGAGCAGAGCAATTTAGCACAGAGGAGGAGATTGATTTGGAAAATGCTGCAGGTTATAAATTTTTATATTAATAGCTCAATGCTATTAAACTGTTTTTAAATTATATGTTTATAACTATAAAATATTTTTATAACTATTTATTAGGAGTCAATACTTGTGTGGAACCTGAACTTCCTAAACCGCCAATGGTCACTTTCAAGGAAAATAAAAGTATTATTTTTTAATTACATATTTAATCATATCTTTATTATTAATGCAAGTTTTCATTCTGCATATAAAAGAAGAAGTTTTTTCAACAAATACTGTAAGTTTGTTTATAAAAAGCTTAATTCAAGATTTACCAATAGTTGACAAAAGTAAGATTATGAAATATTTGTATATATTTATTTTATTATTTATGCTTTCATTAGAATCTCACACTGTAGATTTTCATACCAATCATACAGAGTCTAGAGGATCAGTAAAAACAAAACGTCATACAAGTTCCTTTGAGTTTACGAGAGGAACGACATCAATTAAAAAATCTAGTATGAATGTTTGATAATATATAATAATGAATCTAAAGATAGTTGTTGGATGTGCTAAGATTTCAAATTGCTTGATATTTTTACTTCAAAAGGCTATTTATAATTTAAATTAAATGTATTTTTAAATTAGTTCAAAATTGCAATCCATCTAAATTATTATTTCTTTAGAATATGAAGCAAAAGATTTGCCAATTGCTAAGGAAGGTGATTTTAGTTTCCTCTTTTACAAAATATATTAAAGAGTTATGTTTGTTTTTATTTAATTTTTTCTGGCATTCTTAAATTCATCACAAGTGTTGTGTCTACATTAAAGGTAAATTTAAAATGAAAATTTTTTTACATCATGCATTTGATTTTTATACAATGAAATAAACATTGGTGAAGCTACACCATCTGGATTGGGCTTGCAGTAAAAATTGTCATGCTGTAATGGAATTTTAATAAATCACTTTACTGACGACTTAATCAAGATACCCAACAGTACTATTATTAAATATGATATTCAATAATAGTTGCAATACTCATTAATATCTTGATTAAAGTTGTCAGTAAAGTGATTTATTAAGATCCCAACACAGCATGACAAATTTTATTTGTGGCCCAATCCAGATGGTATTTCTAATTATCTTTATGAAAATATTATATCTATTAAATATTGTTTGTTAAAGCATAGTTATACATTTTTATAGCTTAACGTTATAAATTATTTATAGAAATTATTAACATTGTGGCTTCAAAAGACAACAACAAAGATGAATTTTCTATGTCTGAAGAAAGTGAGTTAAATGTTTTTATTAGTTATTGTGCCATTCTAGTTGTGATTTTAATCTATATTCAAAAGAATAATCAGCTATATATAGCTGATTATTCTTTTGAATATAGCTGAATATTCTCGCATATCATTTAGAATATCGAAAGCAATCCCTAAAACTGTTAATAGAAATTAGAGATGGGATTAACCGTTTATTAAACACACCGAGTGTCAATGGAGCTATCAATATAGTTAAAGTTAATGACATTTCAGACCTATATGCTGCAAATGATGAATTGAAAGATGCAGCAATAAGGAGTAATGCTGTAAGTTAATATATTTGTGTGAAACCTAGGCATGGAGTGCAAAAAGCAAATTTGATTAAAGTTAAGTAATCTAGTTAATATCTAGTTAGGTTTATTCTACTTGTTATTTAGTAATCTAGCTGTGTTAAAACAGGAGCATTCAAGTTATATGTGACACTTTATTTTTTAGGTCCTCAACACATTATGTTGAAGTTTTTAGTGATACTAGTTTTTGGTTAGTTCTCTCTAACTTTATATACATTTTATATTGTAACATTTGTTATATCTGTTTATAGATAGAAATGTTAAAATGTGTAGGAGGAAATGATTGTGGCGAAATGGTACGCAATATTTTAGACAGGTATGTTATAATTTTGTGTTAAAAATAAATAACCCAATGTATATATTTTAAAATTTCTGCTTCATAAATCTATATAATGAAAAGAAATTTAAAAAAATCTATTTAAGGTTATTTAGCATTTCCGTTATGTCGAAAATGAACATGAAAGGGTCATCTAGACATGGGGAAGCAAAGATAGCATTTAAGAATTTGGAATTCTTCAGTTTGATTCAAGGTAAGAAAGTTAATTTATTTTATTGCACAACGGAGATTAATATTTAATTTATTATGGTATACTTTTTTTCTTTCCGTATTAATAGTTCAAAATCAAATTATTTATGTTTTAGAGGTTGTCACCAGGCAATTCAGTAACGTTACAACAAAAGCACTTACAGCAGCTATAGGAAATAAGCTAAAGAATGCCCCTGGACAACTAAAACGCGATCAAGCATCAAATTGATAATGTTGTATTGTGAATTATAATAAATTAAATATTGATATGATATATTAAGTTGTTTTTAATAAATCAAAACTTCTGTGCTGTAAAAATAGCATATATAATTTAGTTTACAAAAGTATCGCATTAAAAACTGTTAATTTGAATTTGAAATTATAATTTTAAACTCACAGATATTAATGTTTTAGATAAATAATTATTTATCTAGTTTTACTTTTTAGAAAGAATATAATCTTAAAAGATTATATTCTTTCTAAAAAGTAAAATAATTTAAAAAAAATGACGCGAAAAAATATTTTTTGAGTTATCTTGCAAACGTATTATTCACGTCTTGTTCGCAAATCTTAAATTCGTGATTTTATATACAAGTTTAAAACGTGTTAAAAAAACGCGTCCTACGCGTATTTAAAATACGTCTTAAATTCGTATTTAATAATACGTATTAAAAGTTTGCGTTTAAGACCAATACAAGACAGTTTAAATACGTATTATAGTATTTTTAAATACGTATATAATACGTATTATATACGTCTTTTTGCCGGCTGGGAAGTAGCTATTAACTAATTAATTTTTTTAAATGTAACTTTAATAGCAATAGAGCATCTATTTCAATTGATTTTCTTTTTTTATTTTTTACCTAGTTTGTAAATAAAACATCGAATGCTTTGAAACATGCTGTAATTCGATTAAATATTGACAATAGTGTACATCTTTCATTTTATTTTTCCTTTGTTAGGGAAAAAATTTTTTATGCATTTTTTAACAATACTCCAAAATAAGCATGGGAATTTCGGCCTTCGAAATTAAACGAAATTCGTGTTTCAATTTCGTATCGAAATTTATATTGAATTTCGAAAGACGAAATTTTTAAACATTACAAATTCACGAATTTCGAAATTAAAACTTGTTTAATTTCGTGTCAATTTCGTTACTTTCAATGACCCGAAATTATACGAAATTTTTTCGCGAAATTAAACAATCCAAAAAATCGAAATTTCGTTCTCAATTTCGATCCGAAATTGAAACACGAATTTCGTTTAATTTCGTCGATTTCGAAGGCCGAAATTCCCATGCTTACTCCAAAATAAAATTGATCAAATTTATAAAGGAGAATAAAATATTTATAATTTAAATAGTTGAAATAATTATGTGCGTCGGTGGTGTAACGGTTAGCATTGTTGCCTTCCAAGCAATAGATCCGGGTTCGATTCCCGGCTGACGCAAATTTTATTCTCGTAATACTTTGAAGACGGGACGGAAGATAGGAAGACAACTCCTTTGAATCTTTAGAATAGATCTTTTTGCAGACGCGCTTTCAGATGTAGAAAGTGATGTTGATAGTGGAAATAGCATAATTGATGATAGTGATTACAATGACAGTGATGATTTCTTTTCTATTGTCCGTCAAAAGAAAAAACATAATGAAACAAGTCTATGGTCTAAGCGAGGCAACATTCCTCTCTTGGAGAATTCGGAAACTCAGGAGTAAAATAATTTCCGGCTAATCGTTCAAGTATTAATGAAGTTGTAAATTTGTTTTTTGGAAATCATTTTTTTGAAATGCTTTCTCGTGAAACCAACTTATATCGACATCAAAATGAAAGTAAATAGAAAAACTGTAAAATGGGTAGATGTAGAAAATGAGGAAATCAGATTTTTGGCTTTTATTATTGTTATGCCACTTGTAAGAAAAGATTATAGGTCTACTGATCTATTTTTGGAAACTCCGATATTTTCAAAACTTATGAGCAGGAACAGACTTGACCAAATTTTACAATCACTTCATTTCAATAATAATGCATTGCAAAATAATTCCGAAGATAAACTCTTCAAAATTAGACCTGTCGTAGATTATTTTACAAAAAAAATTTAACTCAAGAAATATCTTGAGAGGAAGCTATCATTCCCTATCGCAAAAGACTAAGATTTCGGACATATAATCTAGACAAGATTTTAAAATATGGTGTTCTCGTTCGCGTCGAGTGTAAAAAGACTACTGGATATATTGGATATATTAAAATATATTCAGGACAAAGGAGAAATTTAGAAGAAACAATCTTGTCTAAGCCGTATCTTGATCAATGGTACCACGTGTACCAAGATAATTATTATAATAGTGTGAAAATTGCTGAAGATTTATTGAAGAAAGAAGTAAGATCATGTGGAACCATTCGAGTAAATAGGGGCATGCCATCTGATCTGAAATCAGAGGAACTAAGATTAAAACGAAATGAAATGACATTTAGAAAAAAGGGTGAGATTTTGCTTCTTTTATGGAAAGATATACGACTCGTTCATATAATTTTAACAATTCATGACGCTAGCACTGTTGAAAAAACATCGAATTGGTACTATAAAAACAAAGTCTGTTTGTATTGACAAATATAATGCTTTCATGAAAGGTATGGTAGAGCAGATCAGTACTTGTCTTATTATTCAATACTCCATAAAACAATCAAGTAGTCAAAAAAGTGGTGTTTTGGATGATAAATTGTGGGCTGTTCAATTCATACACCTTATACAAAAAGTTAAACCCTACAGCCAAAATATAATATCAAGTTTTTTTTACTGGAAATTGCAAAAACATGAGATAGTGATAATTCTGAAGCAGAAGATGTAGCGGAGGGTGCACAACCTCGGCCTTTTACTAGTACTAGACGTACTCCTTATTAAAATCCACCAGGACGATTGTTAGGGAATATGTGACTACATGTTCAAGAAAAATACCCGGGCAAAAGATATCCAGTATGTACTGCAAACAATAAGAGGAGTGATACTCGATATATTTGCAAATTTTGTTTAGTACCTCTCTATCATGGAACTTGTTTTCAAACATATCATACCAAAAAACAATACTGAAAGTAGCATTAAAACATTATATTTATGTAAAACATTATATGTACATGATAAATTATGAATATCTCACGGTTATCATGAAATCCAATATTGCGAACCTAGCTGACCCAAGAATGCCACTTATATGGGGTGATAGTGTACACATACCAGTGTCACCTTGTGCAAATTTTAAAATCTTTTAGGTACGTCTGCAGGAAAAAAATGACTTTGAAGTTACAAAAATGGAAAAAATTTACCTTCTTTTTTGACATAGCAAAACTGCTATAAAATCCATACCATTAGTCATAGATCAATAAAATTTGGTGGCAATTCAGCCTATGCCAATACCAAGATTTAGGTAAAGTTTTATTCCAATCCCTGCAGTATAACAAAAGTTAGAGTAGTTTTAGTGTTGATTTTTTGTTGATTTTTTTACTAACAGTGCAAAACTTTTCTGATTATGGCCTATTACAAGCCCCCAGGCCATAATGTGGGTAACACATGTGCTCTAGTTGAATATACCAACAACATTATAAAATAAGGATTTTCATGTTCTTACCAAAATTTTTGGTTTAGGGGGTCAAAACTATTGTTCTTGATTGAGCTCTATTTACAGCATATGCACCTTTTTCTATATAAAACCTTATATAATAGTGCTATTAGTGCCCCATAAGCATTCTTTTAACTAAACCACTACCTTAGAAGTTAGTTGAGACATTTTTACAGATTTTTTGATGAGAATTATAAAAAATCTTGACATTTTTTACTCTAGTAACTTTGCGCTTATTCTACACATGGATTTAGCCCTGAAGATTTGTGAGCAAAGCAAAGAAACGTGTCAAAAACCTTTTGCATGTGATTTTTAACTGGTCAACATGTATTGTGTGTTAAAAAACCCATTTCATACATAAAATCAGCTAAAAATGCCTAGAATTTCCTTAGTGCTTTGTTTTCAAAATCATTATCAAATGTACAAACTGTAAAGTTCAATAAATTTACACTAACAGTGAATTAATTTCTAAAATTTATTCAATTCTATTCATTTCTTGTGAAATCTTGACACTCTTTAATTTATTTAACATGACATTTAAAGCACTGGTCAGTTTATTATTCTTAAAATGAATATTTTTTTCTTCTCTATCATTATATATACTTAAATTTAGTTTCAAAGTTTTAAGTGTTTTAATTTTAGTCTTGATCCATTTTTGTTTTAACAATGATTAGAAAAAAAAAAGGATTTTGCAAAAGAGGAATTAACAATATCAACCCATCATCAAGTGAATAAGAGCGTACATGATTAACATGATTTTTGGTTTGGTTTTGTACGCTGTGACGTACATATCATAAAAACTTAAAATCACAACAAAACTTTGTTTTTGTAGCACTGAAATGAAACGTTTGTAGAAATATCCAAAATTGTTAAACCTTTCACTTGAAAATCGTTGTATGTGGTAAAAAATTTTGCATTACATTTTTATAATATAGAAATTGTTAGGCTGAAGTAATAGGATTGATTTAGGTATATATGTAGCTCTACTTGCAGCAGTATGTTATTTATTTGAAATACACCTGCTTGAGTCAATGTGACGTATATGTTATTGTGTTAAATTCAAACTATTAAAGATGGCAGGATTCTAAAGATTATCATAATCTTGAAATCCAATCAAAAAAAATCTAGGCATCTCTTACAATGACATTACAGAGAGTCCGCTAGTAATGTTAATAATGAAATAACATTGCCAGGAATCTTAATATTTGTCAATCATGTTCTTCAATTTCATATTATGGCTAAATTTGTTTAGGTACACAGCTACAATCCACTGACTCCTTAAGATGCCAAATCAGGCAAGAAACCATGAGCAGAACAGAAAGTGTGTCTGCATACTCTGCCTTCAAAAATATGGCCGACAGATGACTGCTTTTCAGGCTAAAAGAGTTTGTCGCATTTACCAGACAAATCTTAATATATGTGACTCTTGTGTGCCTCAAGGTCTTTGTAAATCATGCAGAACTGCCATAAGACGAAAGAGGAAGGCAAGGATGTTGCTTTGCCAAAGTTGTTTGATTTCAAATCTATCAGAGTCAGAGCTAAAACACGTAGTCATGTCTGTGACTGCTAGATTTGCAAAATTGGCCAGTCTAGGTTTCAAGAAAAAGCCTTGTGAACCTTGTGAAAAAATGAAAGTGAGTCAAATGCCAGCTGTGAAATACAGTACCTGCCTCAGCCAATTAGGTAAGGGATTACCACATTGTTCACAGCTAAAGTTCAGGGAAAATATACAGAAGTTGGTTTCATTAGATGCCAAAGTGATGAAAATAAGGTAGCATCGCCAAGAGCCACAATTCATTTGGCAAAAGCATCTGGAGGTCATCCACTTCCTGTTACTCCAGGTACAGTATCAGCAAAAATTAATTACAATATTATAATTTTGTAAGTGATTAGTTATAAAAAGTTTTTGTAATTTTTGTTTGCTGGAGGTAATGAATGCAAATTTTCTATAGGGTCAAGTGCAGCAAGATTAAATTCTGCCACATCAACTTTGACAACCCAAGACCTCATCAATGTACAAATTAACACTGGCCTCTCCGACAATGGGATCAAAAAATTAGTGAAAACTGTTCATTAGTCATCAGACAGGAAGTTGATTGAGCCCAACTTTTATGTCAATTTTCAAATGGCTGGTCAACAACTGAAGGAGTTTTTTACTTTTACAGACTTAAAAACCAGTGATTCCAATGGTTGTGACAACCCATGTTGTTGTTCATTGCAAAGATTTGTCTGTTCTGGTTAATCAAATCATTCAATATAGAGAAACTCCAGGTGGCTACTTTGTTAAATTAGGCATTGATGGAGGCAAAGGTTTCCTCAAGTTTTGTGTCAGTGTTATTTATTGAGAGTTCCACAGAACAAGATAAATCGAACTCACCACCTCAAAGGCGGTGAGTTCGACTTTTGCTGCTCTGGACTTTTGAGTTCCAGAGCAGCAAAAGTAGCAAGTGTGAAAAGACAAATTCTTGTGGCAGTCTCTGAAGATTTGCCAGAAACTCATTCTAATACTCAAAAGGTCTGGTCACTCATCCATGATTATTGCATGTGACATGAAAGTTGCCAGCATTATTTGTGGACTTCAAACACAGTCAAGCATGCTTCCTTGTTGTTAGTGTGATATTGACTCAAAGAACCTTGCCTGCAGAGCTGTCATTGAAGCTTTCAAAAAAGTTTAATTTGCTTGTGAATTCATGTTTTAGAAATATACTAGAAAAGGATTTTTCTTTCAAGATTGATCAATTTAAAGCCATATATTTTGCAATCCAACTTGGAAGCATCACGCCCAAAATCCACACAGTATTCCACCACATCAAGTACTTTGTAAACATGAAATAATTGCCCTTAGGACAATTCAGTGAACAAGCTGTTGAGACCGCACTCAAGATTTTCACCTGCATTGGTCATGATACAAGAGAGATAAAACCAACAATAAATACAAAGAAGGCTGTTCAGTTGTCTTGTGGATTTGAATAGCAAACTCCTTTAGAAAATTATCAAAAATTTTCATCCATTCAGCTTCATTTTAATGGATTAATATTACTTGTTAGAAGAGAATTTAAGCTCATAAGTAACCCTATATGATGAATTATAGTCAATTTCAAAAAAAATAGTTAAAACTTGTGCCAATCTTATGTCAAAGTTTAGTGCCATTTAAGAATAATAAACTTACCAGTGCTTTAAATGTCATGTTAAATAAATTAAAGAGTGTCAAGATTTCACAAGAAATGAATAGAATTGAATAAATTTTAGAAATTAATTCACTGTTAGTGTAAATTTATTGAACTTTACAGTTTGTACATTTGATAATGATTTTGAAAACAAAGCACTAAGGAAATTCTAGGCATTTTTAGCTGATTTTATGTATGAAATGGGTTTTTTAACACACAATACATGTTGACCAGTTAAAAATCACATGCAAAAGGTTTTTGACACGTTTCTTTGCTTTGCTCACAAATCTTCAGGGCTAAATCCATGTGTAGAATAAGCGCAAAGTTACTAGAGTAAAAAATGTCAAGATTTTTTATAATTCTCATCAAAAAATCTGTAAAAATGTCTCAACTAACTTCTAAGGTAGTGGTTTAGTTAAAAGAATGCTTATGGGGCACTAATAGCACTATTATATAAGGTTTTATATAGAAAAAGGTGCATATGCTGTAAATAGAGCTCAATCAAGAACAATAGTTTTGACCCCCTAAACCAAAAATTTTGGTAAGAACATGAAAATCCTTATTTTATAATGTTGTTGGTATATTCAACTAGAGCACATGTGTTACCCACATTATGGCCTGGGGGCTTGTAATAGGCCATAATCAGAAAAGTTTTGCACTGTTAGTAAAAAAATCAACAAAAAATCAACACTAAAACTACTCTAACTTTTGTTATACTGCAGGGATTGGAATAAAACTTTACCTAAATCTTGGTATTGGCATAGGCTGAATTGCCACCAAATTTTATTGATCTATGACTAATGGTATGGATTTTATAGCAGTTTTGCTATGTCAAAAAAGAAGGTAAATTTTTTCCATTTTTGTAACTTCAAAGTCATTTTTTTCCTGCAGACGTACCTAAAAGATTTTAAAATTTGCACAAGGTGACACTGGTATGTGTACACTATCACCCCATATAAGTGGCATTCTTGGGTCAGCTAGGTTCGCAATATTGGATTTCATGATAACCGTGATCTCTTGTTATCACTTTAATAAATATTTACAAAAAATATGAAAGATAGATGACCTCCGTTTTCTTCTCAACAAAGGCGAACTCTTTCAACGGTACTCTCTATAACTGCTGGCAAAGTGGATCTGTTTATCATTCGAATTTCCTGAGCAATATTTTCCTAGAGTTTAACAAGAATTCTAAGCTTGTTAATAACTACTGTCTATTTCACCGAAACAACGTGCCTTTTTAGCAGTGTATGACAATCTTTTGGCTTTAGCTCCTATTATAATTAGACCTTGTATGAAAAAGTTTGAAGACCTCTTTGTAAGCGCATGGAGCATAATGAAGTACTTAAGGAAAAACCATCAAAAAACTGACAAAAATAGTTGTTTTTTTTACGGAGAATATATATATTTTTAGTTTAATGCTATTGGTTTCTTCCATTGTCAGATAGTAGTTCGAATACGAACTACTATCTGACAAAATATAAAAAAATGTATATTCAACATTTAAAAATTTTTGAAAAAGTACCTTTTTCCCCATTCTAAGGAGAAAATGGAACAAGAAGTAGGTTTTAAACTTTATTCAGTCTATGCATAGCTCACAGGTAAAACATGGTTACTTATCTTTTTCTTCTAAACCAGTGCATGAGAAATGTGCCTACCTGTGGCACTACAAAAAATACCAACTTTCAACACTAGTTGAGTAATTTTCAGAAAATGAAATTTATATAATTGCTCACCAAATGAAAAGATCCAGCCAATAGTAAACTTTCTTTCATTATTAAAAGGATTGTACAACATACTTCAACTAGAAAAAAAACTTATTTTTTTAAAGTATTTTTTGAACTTAACTTTAAATTTCCAAATATCTAATAAGGTTTACAGTGAGTTGGTAGTGAAAGATTAAAACACTTATAATTTGATCAGATTAGTGCAATTATAAAGTAAAAAATCTTCCATTTTCTTTTTAGGTTGATGCAATACAACGTTGAAAAAACCACGACCAAGGGCTCCCAATTTTGGGTGACTTGAGGTAAGTTGTGTGTCTATGCAACTTCTATTGAGTATCAACGTCTAGTGCAGATATTTACATGTCTAGTGAAGATAGTAATATTTTGACTGATTACAAAAAATTACTACCTCAGAAAATTGTCAAAAGGCTGCAACGCTTTTAGACAATCCGGATGAGAGAAAAAATATCTTAGTCAAGGAGAAAATGCGAGGAAGAAAAACGAAAAAAAAAAGTTACATAAAGTTGTATACTGTACTTAGTTTAGAACAGTTTTGTAACTTAGTAATAGGTTAATGGTTTGTTTCACAAAGATAAAAAGTTTTACCATCTTTTTCTTTTCTAAATTCATGATTATCGGAGAGTGTAAATAGTGCTAACAAATTCCTAAAATATTCTGAAACTACCGTTAGCTCGATATTATAAAAAAACGCCTATAAAAATTCTGGAAGTTCCATATAAGCGATTGAAATGGTGTAGTCATCTAACAAAAATGATGAAAAGTTCACACAAGATGCTCTGAAATATTTAATTAATTTTTAGATCGCCCTAATTGAATATTTTATTTTGAACTACTGTCTTCTTCTTCCACACTGTAAAAGTGCTTGAACAAATTTAGATAAAAATCTAAAAGATATTCATTTCAATTTTTTAATAAAATTCGATGGGTAAAAAAAAGGAGTAATGAGAAAAAAATTAATACTTGCAACATAAATTGTAGTTAAAAGAGTTAACTTAAATTTCAAAGCCAATAATTTGTTTATTCCTGGAATATGATTTTTTCACAATTAAAATAATTTCGAAAAATCTATTTACGTAGAAGTACGAGCATTGTTTTCTTGTTTACTGTAGAGTCTTATTCTAAATTTATTTCCGGAATTCTTTACTTGCATAGCAATTTTGATAGGAGCAATTATATATATTAACATATAATCAATAATATATTATTAATATCATTGATGTCTTTAATATTAATATCATTAATATCGTTAGGAAATTAGCAAAATGGAAGTGGAAAACAAGATTGGAATCGCTAAAAAAATAAAATAAAGCGGACTGTCAAGAGCCAAGTAAAGAAAGTAGCAGCAAAACTAAGATCCCGAGATACCCATACGTAAATTATAAATTTATCCTAAAAGGAAGATAATGATGACTATGTTTTTTAGCAATATTTTTGCTCCTGTGTGTATGTGAATCGGAGAGAAACGTGTAAAATGTACCGCATTAGTGCAATAACATTTTAGTAAGTTAAAATAATAACGATTACTTTTAAAAGAACTTAAGTTGTAAAAGTGATCTCATACACTTATAACTATAACAAAAATGTTGTATATAAACACAAACAAACATACACATAAAAAAGGGTTCTTCGTTACACACACACACACACACACACACATACACACACACACACACACACACACACACACACACACACACACACACACACACACACACACACACACACACAAAGCCACACTTAATTTTTTAATTAAAAAAAAACTAACAAAAAATGTCTTAAATTTATAAATTTAAACTAATATAAGACAATTTTGATAGAAATGTATATGATATTATTGTATATTACATATGATAAAAATAAATAAGGGTTTGTGAAGTATTTTTCAAGTTTTAGCTGTTCTAGTACTTAATTTGCCACCCTTTGTTTTTATGACTTCTTTGCCTCTAGAAGGCATACTATCTACAAGTCTTTTTAATATGTCATTTGGCAAAGTATTCCACCAACAAGAAGAATTTGAAACAGTTCATTATCATTTGTTGTCCTAGAATCTTTCAATTTTTTATCCAATATAGACCAAAGATTTTCTATTGGATTTAAATCAGGAGACTGTGCTAGCCAAGACATAACTGGTATCAATTTAGATTCTAGATATCTTTTATTCAATCGTGCTGTGTGTTTGGAATTATTATCCTGTTAAAAGATGTAGTCACCATAGGAAAAAGTTCTTTTAGATTTGGTTCAAGTTGATTAACTAAGATTTTGTGATACAAAAGCTGCTCTACAGTGCCTTTCATCTGGTAAAGTTTTCCAACTTTGTGTGCACTAAAACAACCCTAAACATTAATCTTTTTGTCATATTTAATAGTTGTTTTGCATGTTTGAGGGTTAAATTTTTCCCCAACTAATTTCCAACAGTGAGATCAACCAAAACAAGACAAACTTTAGCCCATTGTTCATATGTCCAATTTTTGTGCTCAATGCACCACTTTAATCTTTTTTTTGTGATTGATTTCACTAACAAATGGTTTTTTTATTTGCTTTCCAGAAAAAAGTTCCCCTGATGCTTTTATTTGACGAGACATTGTACACTTTGAGATATTAGTACGGTTCAAATCTAGTTTTATCTCAGAACATATGATTTTATGATCTTTTTTGATGGCATTAAGAATGTAGCGATCTTCTTTTTTTGAGGTTTTAGGCTTTCTCCCTGATCCAATAGGCTTTTCAGTTTTACCAGTGTGTTTATATTTCTACTATTATGTGAGTTTTCTTATTTAAAACTTTTTCCAATGCTTCTATGAGACTCTCCTTGGTCAGTAGTTTCAATAATTCATCCAGTTTCTATATTAGCTGTTTCCTAATATATTAAAAGTGCCTACATTAATCCGTATTTTCAAAGATTTTATTTATATAAATATTATTGTATATGTGAACATACCTCTTTTGTTCTGAATTTTTCACTGCCAAAATCAATTTTTTTTTTGTTTTTGTTTTGCTTGATTATACATTTCATACTTAAAATCAAGAAAAATTGTTACCGTGGTTTTTTTTTTTTTGCACCCCACTGAATATATATATATATATATATATATATATATATATATATATATATATATATATATATATATATATATATATAAAATGTTTATAGCTGTTTATAAATCTGTAATATAAAAGTTTTGAGAAAAAATGATTGATGTGAAAGGATATATCATGCGTATGTCTTCAACAAGTGTACTTGGTGATAGATGGAGTCTACTACAACAACTTTACGAAAAAAGGTTTCCTAACATTATACATTTAAAATTATTTATCTTTCTTAAAATTATTTATCTTATTTCAACATTATTGCTGTCAAAAATATTATGATAAAATATCTAAATTCAGACTATGGCATGAGTTAACAATAGAACTTCTTTCATTTATCAAAGATGATTATTTCAAAACAAATAAAGGGCTTATAGAGGTACTTTAATTTTTATATACATCCTGATTTTTGACTGGTTATATATATATATATATACATATACATATATATATATATATATATATATATATATATATATATATATATATATATATATATATATATATATATATATATATAACCAGTCAAAAGTTTATGTTTACTTTACAAGTTTAACTAAATGTAATAAATATTAAGATTTTCATTAATTATTGTATTTTGCTAGGATTATTTGTAAAAAACTAATCATTATTGAAACAAAAAACATTGATTCTTTCAAAACTTTTGAAGATTTTGCTTATATTTTTGATTCTTTAAAATACCTCCCTTTTGTCTGAATAACAGCAGCACATACTCTGGGCATTTCTGCAATTCATCTATCCATTGATTCCATTGTAGTTTTATTCAAACAAGTTTTTAGAAATGTGCAAGTTGTTTTGTGATGGTTGATCGTATTTTCCTCAGGTTTCTGTCCAACTCATAGCTTGATCAGTTTACAATAAGGAGATTGATGAGGCCATTCCATATATTTTAGTTCTTGCTTTACTTTAGTTGAAATGTAATTCTGGCTATATTTGTGCTTAGGATCATTGTCCTGCTGAAAAACAAATCTGCAACCCACAAGCTGTTTCCCACTCAAAAAAGCTTATTTTTGGAGAATTTTGTGGTACATTTTTGGTCTATAATCCTTTTACTTTGCACAGATTTCCAACTTTGAAAAACTCTTCACCATGCTTGACTGTTGGAATAACACATTGATTGATCATGTATTTGCCAATCAAGCATTAAACATATTGTTGACATTGTTCTCCAAAAATTTCAAACTTCAATTCATCTGTGGACAACAATTTAGACAATTGTTCAGTTGTCCAATCTTTATGTATTTTTGCCCAATTCAATTTTTTAACTTTGTTTTGTTTGCATAGTAATGTTTTTTTTTTGTGGCAATGCATCCTTTTATACCATAACTATGCAGACCTTGCTGTATTATTAACTGAAATAAATACTTAAACTAAAAAAAAGTATTTTCCGTGTGTAGTGGAGTTGCTCTTAAATTCTGTAATCTATGAGGGTATGATTTTTTTTTTACTTTGAACACAGATGAGCTTGTCTTTTTATTTTGAATTTGTTTTAAATTTTACAGCACCCACTTTTGTACTTTATTTGCAATTCTACCATGTTTTGAGTGAATTCTTGCAGCATAAAATAATACATCTCATTAAAACAAGCGTTATTTTAGCTGGGCTTTTCTTGATAAACCTTCACCTATTAATGAAGTGTTTATATGGCCTTCAAAAAGAACTTTTTTTTTTCTTGAGTTCTCTTTCCTTTATTGTGCTTAATAGCTAATTTGTTATCTTCTCTAACTAACCCTTTATCAATCCAAGCAGCAGTTACAATAGCAGCATTATTTCATTTACTCAAAAACTTATGGCAGCTTTAGTGATTTTATATTTATTTATACAAATATTAAAATCACTCAAGCTGCCATCAGTTTTTGAGATATTTCTTCAATCATTTTCAGAAAAATTTTGATTAAAATAATATAATTTCATATACATGGTTTGTATTTTGTTATAAGTTAATTTTTTTGTCAGTCCATATATTTCATTTTAATTGCTTTTTTTTTTTTTTTTTTTTTTTTTTTTTTTTTTTATAGATGTATGAAAACTTCTTGTCAGACTTTGAACACAGGTTTATTTTTTTAACATTTAATTCCATCATGTTGGGATAGGCCGATTGGCCCTGTGCAAGAAACTTACTGAATGTATTGTGCATTTTTATAAAAGTTTAGGGGTGGGCAGCAATGGGTTGTTTAAAGCATTACACATGTAAATTGAAAAACTGATTTTTTGAGTTGGCTACTTCTAGTTAGTAGTAAAGTTTTACCTTAAATATCAATTTTTTTTAAATTTAGGATCAACCATCTTTCTCTTGTTGAAATTATTATAATAATATCCCAAGAAGTCACAGGTAAAAATATTTACAAACTTAAATTATCAGTTTCTTTGTTACCACATGCATTACCTTACCCATCATTGTTATTATTCAATTAGGTGGATTGATATAATAATTACTATAACTATTATATTTCTTTGTTTCTTGCATTAATTGTTATTTAAAAATGTAAAAGAAAAGTTGTTTGTAATTAAAGAAGGCCCTTGACACAGGTAAAATATTTTTGACCTCTGGCAAAATTGTGAAGATGTTTAGTATATTTAGAAAGGCAAGGTGAAGGTTAAGGCATGCAACAAGAGGAACACCCTCAAGATTATGATGGTAATGATCAAGGTCATGAATGTATCAGAGAAAACTGTTAAAGGGTTGTTGAAAATGTGTTGAAGTCAAATCTTTAGCTAGAAAACATTTTTATATATATATACAAAAAAGTTAATGTTGAATGATCATTTAAAGTATCAAATGAAAATAAATGATAAATACTAAATAAAAAGTAAAGTAATCATAAATCAAAATATTATTAGGCTACATCAATTTCTATCTTTCTGCAACCTTGCAGTATTTTAGGTGGTAAGTACTCAAAGTAATTCTGAGTGAATGCTTTGAATTGAATGATTTGAAACTGAATGATTCATCAAATCTATAAAATATAAAGTTTCACTTTTATGTGAAACTCAAAATGTTTTTGTTTGTTTTAAGAAATCCATTGACATTTCAGTATTTGAAAGTTATTATTTTTCTTTTTAAGACTATGATAAAGCAATCGAGTTATTCACAAAAACACAAGATAAGGTATTCTTATTTTACTCTACTGTTACATATCAAATTTATAAAACATGTGCTGCATGCAGTAGCTGTATTTAACTGATGTTAGAAAATTTGAGTATATTTTTAAAAGTTTTTAATTATAATATGATAAATTTTATTATTACTATTGTTTATTCTATTTTTGAAACAAATAGTTTAGTATCCTCTGTTAAACTTCCTTTAAAGATTAAATGATTTTGTTTTTAAAAAGCCATAATAACAGCTGTACATATGTATGTATATATGTACAACTTTTTGTTAAGGTTTTTTGGAAATGTGTACACATACAGCTGTTTTTATGGAATTTTCCAATCACTTTATTAAACTCTTTCATCTTAGGTTAAAAATACAAAAGAAGCAAATATTCTTTGTTTAACTTCTATTGGGCTTCTTCATCTCAAAGCAAATAAATTAGAAGAGACTAAAGTAAGAATTTTTGAAAAGATATGCAATACATTTGTTGTTTTTTCTATTTGACTATTTGGTTGAAAATCAAAAACTGATACCCAAAAGAGTACTTGAGAGAGTGATACTTTCATATTTCAGACAATAATAAAGGAAGCTCAAAAATTACTAGATACCTTAGATGGCATAACCACAGTTCATGGTCGTTTCTATGATTTGTCAAGTACTTATAGTAAGGTAAATCTTTTTTAGACAGTATGCTATGTTTTCCTTATAATTAAAAAGATGTGAGGTTTAATAACTCATAATTTTGAAAAATGGTTTCAACATGTCAATAGTAGACTGATAAAACAAATTTTAGATTACTGGACAATTCAATGAGTATTATCGAGATGCTTTGAGGTTTTTAGGATGTATGGAAATCTTAGCCCTTGAAGGTAGATATTACTTATATAACTTAAAAATTCATTATATATACAGTGTTTGTAAGAGCATTTTGTAAATGTACTTAAAATTAAAAGCAATATATTATTACTAATTATTATCATTATTTTTACTGGTGTTATTTTTACTATTACCATCATAATGATGATGATGATGATGATGATGATGATGATGATGATGATGATGATGATGATGATGATGATGATGATCATGATGATGATCATGATGATGATGATGATCATGATGATCATGATGATCATGATGATCATGATCATGATCATGATCATGATGATGATCATGATGATGATCATGATGATCATGATCATCATCATCATCATCATCATCATCATCATTATGATCATGATCATGATGATCATTATGATCATCATCATCATCATCATCATGATCATCATCATCATTATGATGATGATCATGATCATCATCATCATTATGATCATGATCATCATCATGATCATGATCATCATCATGATCATGATCATGATCATGATCATCATCATGATCATGATCATGATCATCATCATGATCATGATCATCATCATGATCATGATCATCATCATGATCATGATCATCATCATGATCATGATCATCATCATGATCATGATCATCATCATGATCATGATCATCATCATGATCATGATCATCATCATGATCATGATCATGATGATCATCGTTTTATGTATCATAAAAAGAGCTATGCAAATATTGTCCTTCAGTTCAGGGCTAATTGAAAAAAATTTGCTATTTTAAATATTCCCATAAAAGGAAATCTAAAGCAGTCAGATCAGAGAAATGTGGCGGCTAACAAAACTCCATATTTCTGAAAATTCTTTCTTCAAAAATTCTATGGACTTCTCTTGAATATAGACACAATAGTTTTGTCGTGCTTGACAATTCATCAGTTTTAGCCCCTATACTAATTAGATCTTTTATGGGAACATTTGAAGACCTCTTTGTAAGTGCTTCAAAGTATTGCAGGTGATTCCAAGCTCTTGGGATAAGTTTTAAAATATAAAGAATTTATTTTTACTTTTTAGTTGTTTTTCTTAACATTCCTGTCATATTTACAAATTGTGATTAAATATTTAAATAAGAATGCTACAACCTTTAGTGTTTCAGCATGCTCTTATTTCTATGTCCTCCTATCTCATCTGTTCTAAAAAGTCTTTATATTTTGTTATGTTATTCATAGCATGTAAAGTTGTTATAACTTAAATGTGAAAGGTATTAAAATTTCAGGTTTGCCAGTTTTAAGAACACAGTTCGCTATATAAAATTACCAAACACCACAGATACAGGACACCATGATAATTGTTTTTAATGAGGCTTTGCTAAAGTGCTTGTTTAGTTATTTGCTAAAAATTACAATAGAGGAAACAGTGTAAAAGTATGATTTTTGATTATATTTTTGTTGTTACATTTTTTAGAGAAAGATTTGCAACAGCGAGCTTTCAATCTTTCATTAGCTGCATTACTTGGAAATGAAGTGTACAATTTTGGAGAGTTGGTAATTATTGGTGTTTCTAGTTATTTAACTCCTTAAAAATGCTTTGTTGACTTAGTTTTATTTTTTATTCTTCTATAAATGAAATGATGTTAAAATTAGATTTTATATTTAGTTGGCACATGAAGTGCTCCAGTATTTAAAAAAAACAGAGTATGCTTGGCTTATTGATGTTTTGTTTGCTTTTAACAGTGGTAGGAGTTTTCTCTTTTGCTTTCATTATTTCAACAGTTGTTTTAGATTTATTGCTACCTTTTTTCTTTTATTCTAGGTAATATCCAAAAATTTCTTGATATGAAACCTCTTTGGAGTATGCAAGTTAGTTTTTTTTTGTTTTAACTATTTTGTAATGATATAAATAAACTATTTGTTTATTCAGTATACAAATTTGTTGAATATTTATTTCACACTTATTTTATATGTTTTTGCACATATGCATTTCACACCACTTTACTAAAAAGCTGTGTAATTGAGGATTATGATAATTGTAGAGATGTTGATCATGATCTTGATTGATTTTTTACTTATAGCCCGATCTTGCTGTAAATGAAAATGCTCTGCTTCAAAAGATTACATTGTTGAGTTTGATGGAGGTTTTCTGGATTATTCTTTAAGTTTTGATTAGAAAATCAAAAGATAAATCTTTCTTTAGATTTTCAGTGTTTTAATTGTTTTATAAAATATTTTAAATGCTCATTCTTTTTGTTCTAGCTAACATTTAAGAGAAAATCTACTGATCGAAGCTTCTCTTTTTATCTCATTTCCCAAGAATCACATCTTCCAAAAGGAGAGGTATTGTTAATTATTAACATTTATTTGTCCTTTGTATTGGTTATAAGAAATAAGTGCAGCAAATGACTGTAATAGTTTCAAATAGTGTTATGATTTCAAAGTCTTTTAACAAATAGGTTGAATTGCTTGTTATGAAGGCTCTATCACTTGGACTGATCAAAGGTCCTTTTATTTTATCTTTTTTTTTATTATTATTATAAAAAAATTTTAGTTCATGAAATTTACACATTTTACTAATTAAGATCTAGTGTTTTTTTAAAGCATGGCATTTGGATTTTCTCCTTTATTTATGTGGTACATTTAGGTTTTATCGATCAAGTTGACGAAGTTGTTCATGTGACTTGGGTTCAACCTAGAGTATTAGATACAAATCAGGTAAATAATGTATACTAAAGTTACTACTACTTTGATGAAAGAAACTGATTGGAAAAAATTGATTAGTTTTGCAAGGTTGCATTTACACAAGATTAAATGTTGAAGGGTCTTGTTTTATAAATTGGCTAAAACGTGACTGTATATATATTATATCTTTATTTACGATATGTACAAACACTGCAGATGTTATAATATACATTTATACGCATACATAACATACCATACCAAAAAAAAAGATAATGATTTATAACTATTATGAGATTTTAGTATGAGGTATAGGAAACAAATGAATACTACTTATGTTTGCGAATGAATTTAATATTACAATTTTGATTTTTACACTTGCATGTATTAATATACACTTGCATGTATTATACACTTGCATGTATTAATCGATTGAGTCAATGCACAACGGTGTGGCATTGACTCAATCGATTAATACATGCAAGTGGAATTTTATCCTACTCTTCCTTCAATAATTTGAATAATACGGCTCTATTTGAATATCTATGCTTTCGAACTTGACGATCTAGCGTTTCCTATAACTGCTCTATTAGGTTCAAGTCCAATGATTGAGATGAGCAACTCTCGCACTTGATAGAGAAAACCACTGGTTTAATAGGTTGGATGTATTTTTGGGGTCATTATCTTGCTAAAATCTCCATTTTTTTCCAGCATTGTTTCTTCAGCATATGATAACAAATTTTTTTCTAAATTATCCTTGTACCTATGCGGTTAAAAAGTCCCACATATCACTATACCACGACTAGCATTTGTTAGGTTTTCATCCTTTAGCTCGCGTGCAATTTTGGCTGCAGTTTTCTTGACATTCGCAGTTAATTTGCGTTTAATGATACGGTATACTTTTTTAGATGTTTTTCTTGTCTTCAACTACTTGGACGATCTTTTAAAACATATCCACCACGGTATTTTACAATAATACCATCCATGGTGGATTTACGTGCCGATAGTAGTGAAGCAATTTCACGAAAAGATTTTCCTCCCTTTGAGAATTTTATTACTCTCACGATTTCGAATTTTCGTATTCTGATTCTTGTTTATGCTCCTACGAACTAATATGAACTAAATGTAAAAATTCAAAGCGCTATTATTCGTAATTGCGTCTTTGAACGTCCTAATGCATCAATGTATATTATGTGTTCGGAAATTTTTGCGCATGTAAAGTCCATTTTAATTAACTCCGTTAACTTCCTTAAAATTTTTTGATGTTCGATTAAATTTTTTGAACATCGAAAAATCTACATATTTTGAAAAGCAGCTTTGAAAAAATTTCTAAAGCTTTCGAAGTTCGTTTCGTTCGTAACGATGCGATGATCTTTTTTATTCTTATTATTAAAAAAACTGTTCAACAGAGTTAAACAAATGATTGTTTTCTGTTGCACTAGTTTTTTATGTAACAAGAAATCCGATTTATTCTCGCAATTATATTTGATCACCATTTTTATGAATTACAAACATGTGTATTCAAGTTCTAATAGTCAGTTGTATAGAATTTTAGAAAGCTCAATCAGCTATATAACTTTATGCACAACTTATGTAGATCTGTAACGAAAAAAAATATTTGAAAGTATATTTATACAGCTTTAATAATTCCATTTGAAAGCCAATACTCTGTTCTGTTGTGACACATTACTCTCATACATCTGTATCAGTTTCAGTTACTCGTTTACCCGTGTCTGATACATGCAATACAATACTTATATACAAATTTAAGTATTATAATATATAACTTTTTTATCAGTATTCACTATTTCTTTTAAGAGGGCAGATTCTTGCACTGTTTTGTTATCTCTCTTTTGTGCTATTTGTAATAGTTACGACTAATGAAAATACTGATGAGAATAACAAAGCAAATCTTGCTTCATATCTTCATTAATTATCTTCTTTGCCAGATGTAAAAAATGACCGCTTATTGACATGGAGCATTATCCCAATTATTTAGCAGCTCTAGTTGTAAATATTCGAGAATTATGTTTTTGAGAATAAAAAATTTTTTAAATAAAACAAAAACAAAATTTTTGTTTTAATTCGAATATGAAAATTCGAATTTTGGTTTGAGATTTTGCTCTGTCAATTAGTTACCATTATCAGCATCCTTTGACGAATGTTAAAAATAATTGCAGAAATCTCTTAAGACTTTAATTTTTTCAAATAATAAAGTAAGTGAGATGGTTTGCAGCTTTTGAAAAATTTTGAGTGGTATCCCGCCCTATTTTGCCTCGCTTTAAACACTGTTTGTCACTATGAAATTTGAATATCTCTTACGAAAGACCATGGGTGACTTCAAAAAAAATACATTTTCTGGGCGCTGAACTCTTTGTAAAATCACCCCTTAAAATTATTCTTAGGAACAAGCTTGTGTTTCTTGGGAACAGGTTTGAACATTTTTAATCACTACGAGAAGGAAAGGTTAGCTTTGCGAAAAACATGCATTAAACAACGCTTTACCAACGATGGTACTCAAGTTTCGTTTCTTTAAGCAACATTAGTCAAAATCTTCTTTGCTTGTTAAAATGTTGTTTTTTAGCGTTCATTTCTTTTATTGATATAATTTTTTTAGATACGAACTTTGCGCGACTTACTTGGCAGTTGGAGCGAAAAAGTAAAAAACTCTGTTGTTTTAGTAGAAACTCAAGCTCCAGAATTATTGGTGAACTGACGTTATTTTTGTATTTATTGATACTGAAAGTCTTGTGTGTTGTTTTAATATTTAAGATAATATAAAAAATGTTCCTTTTTCGTTTGTTAGTCAGAATTCGACTTGTTTATTTACATAGCTAAAAAATGTTAAAACTTTAAACTATAATCGCACTTTTGTTAAATAAGCATTTCAAATAAGAGAACCTCAAATATTCAGTCTGGAAAATTTTAACAAGTGCACAACAGATTCAAATTTTTAATAACCTCAGAAACTAATCTCGTAAGTTCCTTCAAAAAAATCGGAATTATAGAAACTTGCTAGTTTCAACCTTCAATAAAAACAACACGAGTACACAAAATAGAAAGAACGTTAGTTTTTTTTACGGCTTTATGTCAAAAGAAAGTTCAACTTACTGATAAAAAGAGTGTCCACCGAGCCGGATTTGAACCAGCGACCTAGAGATTACGGTTTATTATCTACAGTCTCCCGCTCTGCCAACTGAGCTATCGGTGGTATGCTAACCTGAAACTGTAAATAAATATAAAAGAAAAAGATGGTATTGAACCCACTATTTTTTTTGAAAGCTAAAAACGCACAATTTGAAAAGCTATTTTCGGCTACTTAGCACAAAAAAACTCTAAAGCTTCCTTGATAACCTCCGATTGTCTAAGATGTACTAGAATGAAGGAAGATTTTGCCGAGTCCGGTAGGACTGAATGCAGGTCAGAACTTTGTTGTTTATTAGGAGCCAAATGTTACAGGTCCCCAGATTTTTTCAGTGGCCCCGCTAAGATACAAATAACAGAAGAATGAAATAGATTTTAAATGAGAAAGCAAAAACCGATCATTTTTTTTTTTTCTGCTTGTGTTTTTTATTTTGTAAAAGGAGGGGTACAACGGCCTTCCTGAGTGTTTATAAGTACTGCAAGGATATTAAGGGGAACTTTGGAATTTGCCTACTTCTAAATAAGTTTATATACCGCATCAGTTACTGGAAAACGTTATGTGCCTGTAAAAATATCTTACCAATGCTTTGTAAATACAGGCATGGAAATACAGATCTTTAGAAAATCAGCCTCATAAAGTTGAAAATCATCACTGCAGATACAAAAAACGGAGACTTTCCTTACCTGCGTTTTACTGACATTAAATACCATAGAAGTTTCAAAATCGTTTTAGCCTGGTCAAAAATAGCAATTTGAGTTTATAGGTTCATATTTTTCAAAAATAACCAATTTTTGAAAGTACAGAATACCGATGTATGATGAGCCTCTGAGTAAGTTGAATGACGCTCTGTGTTTATACCACAATAAACAATATTTTGTCTTAAAACCATGTAAAGATAAAGGGATTGTCCATTAATTTCATTTCATTCTTTAGTATGTTATTTTGAAAAAACCTGTAATTAATATGATAAAATCAGATTTTTACTCTTAATAAGTACATTATATTTCGTTGCAAATACGTTATATTTCATCGCAAATATATGCTAGTCTAAAAGCATATAGTCTATGCCATATACCATATATATTAATGTTTTGTAAACGTATAAAACAACGCAAATAATTTTTCAAATGATTTGCCTAACCACCTGACCCTAACCCTAACTAAGAAGCTTGTTCAAATTTCCTTTCGTGCGGTAAAGTGAAGCCGTATCTGTTAAGTATGAAGGTTATCTTACCTTACAATGTTGCTGCTACAAAATAGCTAATCGTTTAGTTCTAGTGTAAGGCAGAAAAGAAATTGGTCCTCACAACTCACCTTCTTGTTCAAAACAATCGTTTTCCTTTTTAAAATGTGTCACCGTCCAAATCAATAACGTTTAACAGGTCGTTTAATTTTCAAATATCATCTGTCCTCGGAACATCAAGTTAAAATAACCCAACTTCGATCATGGCCTTTCCACATTATTTGCTTCGATAAGTTTGCAAAGGTAAAACGCGGCAAGCAATGTAAAACATATCCCTCGTTGAATCTGACATCTTTAAGGGGTTGGACTTAGAAGATACGCCAAATATTATGCTCAGCCATTTTAAGCAGCCTTTTCCCATATTTGGACATTTATTCTGGTTTAAAAGGTTGTTCATATAGGAAAGATGGTAATATAGACTTAAGAATGTGACCATTTTTTTCAATCATAAACTGCTGTTTAACTTTTTTTTTTTTTTTTTAGCAATTAAGAAGTTTATAGCATTTGCTCAAACGTTGCCAGATGTTTTTTTGGGACAATGCAAGATGTCGTTCAATCGGCTCAAGAAGATCCAGAATGATATCTTTTACTGATGACCGGCTGCATAAAGTTACCTTTTCAAAAACTCATATTCAATGCCTGAAGTGGTAAGTGGTCAGTGCTACAAACATAAAGAAATGAGAGACATCCAAGTAAACATTGGACGTTCTTAGAAGCCTGGTTTACGAACAAAACTGGTTTAATCGTCCAATTTCGGACGATTGGACCAGTTTTGTTCGTCCACCGTACGTCTAAGGAAGTCCAATGTTTACCGGGATTAACTTTTTTAAATTCAAACCAAGTTTTAATTACATAGGCGAAGAACTCTTGTTAAAAAAGGTCTTTAAAGACATGAAAAACCATTTTTTTAAATATGCATGTCATTTTATTAATGTTTAAATCAGCCTTAAGTAATATCACTTGTTCGTTTTTCTCCTTTAAAACAAAACAGAGTCCAATATTATTTGTTGTTTGATTATTTTAATAATTTTCTTATATGCATCCCACCGATAGCTCAGTTGGCAGAGCGGGAGACTGTAGAAGTTAAATGGCCGTAATCTCTAGGTCGCTGGTTCAAATCCGGCTCGGTGGACTTTTTGTTTTCTGAGGAAATTAAATTTTTATTATTAAGTGTATTTTGAAACAAATATTAAATGGTTAGCTAATGAATTATTTATGAAACTAATTCAGTGAAACATCTATAAGCCAGAGCATTTCATCTAAAGATTAAAAGATTTTCTGATAAAATTCTCTAATTATCTTTTACGAGTTTCTTAAGTATTAGATTATTTGTTAATAAATTTAGAACATTTGTTTTATGGACGCCATAAAATAAATAAAGGACAAAATAAAAAAAACTGAAGCTCCAATACACAGTAGGTGGACAAAATGGGAAAAATTTTAGTTGTCTAATCTTTATAATTTACTTATTTTTAGTTTTTGTATATATCGAGCGATATTTATTGTAAGTTAATTTATTTTAAATTCCTTATGTTGTCACGGAGCATTTAAATATTGCAATTCAAAAAAATAAAAATAAAAAAATTCTAATTTTACATAAATAATTTCAAGGTGATCAACGTTGTGTGATATTTCATTTACATCTTTGTTGTCAAAAAACCAAATTGCTACTAGGTTATTTTAGCGTATTCAGAGGTAAGACAAAGCATATTGTTACATAAATTTGTCACAATATGTTATCTAAGTTTCACTTTGAAGAGCAAATATTAGAAATAAAAACAATTTCGAAAAATAATTATTTGCTGGGCTAAAACTGATGAAATAACACAGATTGACAAGTGCTGTTTAATATGTATTTGAGCTATAGGATGTTTAAATCGAGTTTCCATTGGTTGCTTGTCCCCATAAATCCCCATTCTAATTTTTTATGTTTTTGATTTCAAAAATCAGTAGTCTGCGCGGCATATATATTATAATATCAACCTGTCAAATAAAAAATATTTATTACTAAGATAAACTTTTTGTTTTAGATATGGTTTTATTAAACCTTGACATTCATATTTTTCTCAAAGAAAATAATCTTGGTATTTCGAAACAAGATATTATTGATATATTCAATTTTATTTGGCCAAACGTTCCTGAAATTATAGATGTTGTTGTTAAGTATGCCGTTCAGCAATTTGTTTACCAATATCAAAGAAAATGGAAATCTATTAACTATACTGTCAGAAAAGAAGTTTGTGAATCGGCTTAAATATTTCTTTGTCAGAAAAACAGATGTTGACCAACTATAAGAAGATCGGGTCGAAAACCAGTTAAATTTAACGATGCTTCTACAAAAACTAAAAAAAGGCATCAAAAATTAATTTACCAATGAATTGATTTTTGGTGCTAGGAAGAAATTAAGAGATAAATCTATTGTCATTGTTACCAAAAACGTTTCAAATATTTCAAATGCAGATTAAGTAAGTAAATATTCAGTAGATGAAGCTCTGACCGTATTAATTGATTCCAGTTTGACAAAATCTTCCTATCAATTGATTATAAGTGGAGCCTTGAGGAAAGAACATATCATTTACCCCACTTATAATGATGTCAGGGATGCAAAATTGAAATGTTATTCTGTAAATATAACAGTGGAGGACTATTCAATTTCAGTTTCTTTGAAAGATTTAATGATTCATACTTTGCAAAGAATCTGTTCAGTTCAAAAACATGTGTTATGGGACTTGATTATGAAAAAAATAAAGCAATAGAAATAATGATTCTCACGTGTAAGGCTGGTTTTGATAGTGCTACTACCAAAAGCATATATAAACTAAACAACAATATCGTATCAGTTTCTGACAAAACAAGTTTTATCAGAATCTGATACGATATTGTTTTATAAATTGTTGATGTAATTTCAAATTGACAATCTTTTTTTGCACAATTTTTTGTTTTTTTATTATTCCTAAAACATTAATTACCTAAATTTTTGTTGTTAAGCATTATAGGTATCCATAACAACCAGAAATCAAAATTAATGTCACCATAGGAACTAAAATCCTCAAATTAGTATATATAGCAAAAATGGTCCTTAAATCTTCTATGTGGCAAGTAAGGGTCTGCGTCTCGTTATTTTTTTAAATCGAGACGAGCCGAGACGATCCTAAAAGCTTTGTCCCGATTAGCGATAAATATCGAGACAATTTTCAATTTTCACTCGAAATCCGGGACGATACCGAGACGAGACGAGATGTCCCGGACAAAATAAGATGCTTCACAATTTCCCGGAATTTACATCTTTTTAAAGGGACATAACGAGACATAACGAGACATAACGAGACATAACAAGACATACTAGTTAATCCTTAATGTAAAATTTAGTATTCTGCTGGGGCGCTCGGCCATTACAATTGTTTTGGTTACTTTATCGTAGTTAAACTATTTACCGAGACTTAACAAGACAAATAAAAATTGAAATGAAAATTTGCATGTGTTTCATTTTTTTTATTTGTGATTGTTGTACTGTAATGCAATTAACTAAATTTTATTGGCAATAAATAAAAGTTTTTAATTACAAACTTTGTCAAACAATTCATTTACTTGTGTCACTAGTTGAAGGTGCATCAGTTGGAGCTTTGGATGGTCCAGCAAAAGGAGCTGGAGCAGAACTCCTTGAACTGGTGATTAGTGGTGTAATACCTGGTACATGAGATAATGTAGCAGTAGAGATTCTAGAGGAGGCCGTACTTGCTCGTGACATCGGCTGACTTGGCAGTCTTGGATTAAGCTGAATCTCAACCACATCATCTGATTCAACAACATTGGCTTGATCACTCTCTTGAGACAACAAATCTGGAAGGAAATTTACAAAATTTTTTTAAACTGAGCAAAATTTCAGTTTGAAAAGAATTTAAAAGTTTAAAGTTAAAACAAAAAACATAGAAGCAATAAATGGAAGTGACAAAATTTAAGATTTTACTAAAGGCAAAGATAAAGTTAAGATCTCTCTTTAGAATTTTTGTGAATGCCCTACCAGGATCTTTGTCATCTTCTGAGGTCAGTTTCCAGGACTTGATTTGAACAAAGTCATAGTTCTGTTGGATATAGAGCAACTTTTCAACATTTTCCGGCTGAAGCTTGGTCTTTTTGTGTGTGACTATGTTTCCTCCTGCAGAGAAGGCCCTCTCGGAAGTGGCCGAAGATGCTGGAATTGCCAGGTAACGCCGTGTCGCTTCAGCCAAAAGAGGTAAAGTCATTTCATGTTTTTTCCAAAACCCAAGAACATTATCCTGGGCCTCTTTCATTGGCCAGGGATGCATATTCTTGTAGACATCCCATTCCTTGGCAATGTCGGACTTGTCCGAAATTGCTGTGAGATGAGAATGAAATTCAATTACGTCTTGAGCCAACGAATCTGTTTCCTCCTCCAAGTTTGCAGTGGCCGTTGGTTGATCCATGATTTTGTTGAGCCATTCATGACGATTGGTGTGGTTTTCAAAAAATTTGGAACCTATACTTTGGAACAAATACGTGTAGGTTAAATCATAGGTTCCAAATTTTTTGGATGCCACATCCTTGTAGTAAAAATTAAGGAGATGACCAACACCAAGAAACATGGTATGAGCGCCAGCATTGGGAAACCTTTTATCAAGCTTGGCTGAAAAAGTTCTTAAAAAAGATTTCCTTGTGTCTGACAAATCATCTTAGACCAATTCAACCCTGTTGATGTGGTGCTGCAAATTGTGGAGACCACCAACAACGATGTGTAGAGTTGGCTTTTTATCTGCACTAAGTCTCTCAGATGTCTTTGCCAACGGTTTGAGAGTAGGCAACAGTTCCTCAAAGATTTTAAACTCCAATTCAGAGGGCACAAGAGATGCAACATCTGCTGGGTCAATGGCCTTGCTTTTATTGCCAAAAGAGGTTCTTTCATGTCAAAGACACTCTGCACACACATGTATGTAGAATTCCAGCGAGTGTTGTTGGCAGTGATGAATTTTTTGTTGACCAACTCTGTAACATTTTCCTTTGAATCGGTTTCCATGGCAAGACGAATGTCCCTGTTCATAGCTGCAATTTCGGCCTTGATTCTTTCATTCGCCAAATGACTCTTGTGCGTCTTTTCTGCTAGCCTTTGAGCACAAGTGATTGCATGATCTACTGTTGTGGTGGCATCGACAGTGTCCTTGATGGCCAAATTCAAGGTATGGTCCACACAAAACAAAGACTCATCAATAAAGGTGCACTTTGGAATTGCAGCTTTGACATTGGCAGCATTGTCATGAGTTACGACCTAAAAAAGTAACAAAAAAAGTAACAAAAAATTACAGCAAACTGAAATGTCTAGTATTGTCACAGTATGGTAATTTGTGTCTAATACAAACACTAAAATAACTAACTTTTCTTTGCACTGATTATAAACGTGCATATTGGTGAGATCAGGCATATCACTTTAACTGTTGAACACAATTAACTTAACTCATGTAAAAAAGTACATTTTGTAATTTAACTTAAGTGTCGATCTTTTTGGCAATGTTGTCTGCTGTGTGCCTCTCCCTGAACGGACTGACAGAAACGACAAACTTGTTCAGGGTCCACTCCTTGTCAATGTAACGAACAGGCAATGATTGGTATGGATCAAAGTTCCTTGAAGTCCAAATGTCCGTGCTCAGAGCCATTCCCGGACTTTCCAGTAGATCAGTTTCCAAAACTTTATCCACAGCCGTTTTGACATTGTCATACAACAAAGGCAGCTTGTACCTAGAATAAGTTGTGGCAGCCTTGATTTTCAGCTTTGGATCTAAGTAGTGCATAAACTCCTTGAAAGGTCTTGCCTCATCAAAGCTGAATAGAAGATTCATCCTTGCCAGAAGTTTCATAATATCCAAGTCACCTCGAAGTTGCTTTGGATCTCTGGATTTGTACTTCAAACACTGACTCAGTCTTGCCTTACTTGACTTGCGCTTTATAAGACAATACGGGATGGAAAGTCGTCTTTTCTTAATGGAGCGGTTGAGAACTTGAGGAGATTTTTCGCTTGGAAAAAATCTTAAAATAGTTTAGTATTGCTAAGTCTCGTTACGCTTTTCCCGGTTCATTTCGAGAAAACGATTCCGAGACGCAGACCCTTAATATCTAGTTAATATAATTGCTCTGTCTCGTAACGTTTCATAATTATCCGGGACACAGTTTTTAAATTCTGAGAAAATATTTATGTCCCGATTTATAACTTTATTCCGGGATAATCGTTTCCTTTGTCTCGTTATTTTTTTCCGGGAAATTTCTCGTCTCGTTACGCTTTTCCCGGTTCATTTCGAGAAAACGATTCCGAGACGCAGACCCTTAGTGGCAAGTTATTAATTATTGTCCAGTAAAGGTGAATTCTAGCGCACTGCACAATGGTTTAAAGTTTCATTTAAAAAAAAAAGGACCTAACAATATTCCAATGGCTCAAACCTTCAAATGTATGTTTCATAAAAACGTGGGTTTTACAATTCCCACCGCCAGCATCAATGAGCAGTATAACTACCACTCATTGGCATAAGAAGAACTTTTTGACGCTTAGAACAAAAAATAACACTTCGTCCCAGTAATACCAAAATATATCAACCAGTTTCGTTGAACGTGAAGAATGGAGAAAAAACAGTATTATCAACTTATACAAAGAGACGTCACCTATATGAAGGTGGCGCCCAAGGTGATTCGGTCCTTCTATACCATACCTACCTCTCTAGGTCAGTGCTAACACTTTTTTAGTAGTCATAACAAGGTTTATTAAGACAAAAACTTATCTTCCCAAAAACTATAATACATTTGCAGCGAATATCGCTTAATAAATTTATCAGCCATTTTTAACAAGTTTCGTAATATGCTGAGTTTTACAAAAAAACAATATAAAGAACATAAAAAGAAGTGTTACGTAATTAAAAACAACATTTTTTAAAAAGATTTTTAACAACAAACTTCATTTAAAGAATCTTCTTTAAGAAAAACGTTTGAAGCTGCAGACATCAGAGTAAAGAATGAGAATGCAACTTCACACACGACGCTCCACTATCAGAAAAATATTCAAAAAAGAAATATAAAAATTGTGACTCTAAAAAAATATACGGGTGCTATGAGTATTTGAAGAATACAATTTGAGCTCACAACACTTTTTTCTCAACAAGAACAATAATCACAATTACGCCTAGAATAACAATTCCAAGTACCGACAGAATTATGCACATTTTCTTGTTATGCCACCAAGACTTGTTCTTTAAGCGACGAGACACAATTCCAAAAGACTCAGACTAAATGTAAAAATATTACCTGAATATACCATTCTAGATAATGAAAATAATTCAGATATCTTTGTTGAGATTAAGACGTCGAAAAAAAAAAGGAAACGAAGTTTTCTTGAATTAAGAAGATTTAATCTATTGGTGCTCCAAAAATAAGACTTTAGTACAAATGTTTTTAAATCATTTTTAAAATCCACTAATGTTCTAAAAATGTCTTCATATAAAGATAGGATGTAGAAACGAAGAAAAAGAAATGGAGGGTTAATATCATAATATCTGCCCTGATATTTTAAAATACAATAATTTATACTTTTAAAATAACAAAAAGATTACTTTCTCCCAAAAATTAAAATATGACTTACTGATCTAGACATCTCATCGGCTTTTTCAGAGAGTTCATCTAAGCGTTCCCCTCGTTCTAAAATTTTACCTTTGAAAAAAAAAAAAAAAAAAAATCACCGATATAAACATATTACAAGAAGATTATTTGTCAAAGATTAATACTCAATATCAGAAATTTTGTAACAGATTTACAAAAAAGTTATGGTCTTAATTTTATAACAGATTTACAAACAAGTTATGTGACGTAGAAATTAAAAACCTTAATGATTTAAGAGCCAAAAGTACTCATAATTAAATAACGAGTTAATTCTAAACTTTATATTAAGTACTTCATTTAGGGTGAGATTCAGCCAAAGCTGAGCAAAATTTAGATACAAACCATCTTCTTTTTTATTGTTTATAAACTGAGATATTAACGTAAAATACATACCTATATTTTGAGTCATAATATTGTTAACTTCTTTGACATTTTTTCGAAGAGAGTTCACATTATCAACTGTATCTTCACCTTTATTGAAACGTTTCTAAACACAAAAGTCTTGATTATACAGCATAAACAGGTTTAAATTTACAAGGAAAGATATTCTTAACATATGATAAGAACACAAAACATTTTCAAAGAAAAATGAAATTTTTTTACATTGGAGTTTAACACAATGTTAATTTTTAAGTAAATGTAAAAAAGACTTTATAAAATTGTTTAAATTCAGAGAAACTTTTAAATTAAAGCACTTTGCTGGATTTAATGATCACCTTTGGTTGTGTTAGGTAATCTCAAGACAACAGGTAGCTCTTCTTCTGGCAGCCCCAATTAAATAATACATTTAGTGCAAAATTGATTTCTCACTGAGAACTGACAAAAAATATATTTACTGGATTTAAAACAAATCATCATCAACTTAGATTATTTCATGTCTATCTGAAATATTTTAGGTTCATCTTTTAACATAAGATTTAAATTTGAAATACCTAAAGCGATATTTTTCATTTGGAAAATTCCTTAAAAAAAATAAACAACATAATTTGGAGACAAATTATAAACAATAATGTGGTGCCTAAAAATGTTTAAATTTACAACAAATATATTACCACAAAAGAAGCAATAAATAAAAGATAAATATGATGAAATTTTTTGACATTGTAGTGGATATTTGGTTAGTTTTGGTTAGAAATGTTAATAGAAATATTCAAAGATAATACATTTGAAAAAGAAATGCAATTAGAAATACAGTTTTATCAATAAATATTCTAAGATATAAAAAATAATGCAGCACTCTTTTTTCTTTAATAGATAAAATTAGATATCTCCTCAAATATGTATTACATGCATATAATTCACCATAGCTTGCAATTTTGTTATCACTCAAAACTTTTAAACAAAATGGTTTAATATTTAAGTTTTTATGATTTTGAAAGTTTGTTTCTTCACTTAAAGATTCCAAATTGTCAACAATGACGATCCTTAAGGTGACAACAGTAGAGATGACAGCAATTCATATTATTTTTTGAAATTCTTTTTGAACACATTAATTGCAAGGAATCAAGATAGAATGCTTTACAGACACAAATAAACCCTAGCCTCTACCAGCTTAAGTAGCTTTAATTTCTGCATGCTTATCAGATTTTAAATTCTATAGGGATTTAAGGTGTAACATTTAAACATAATTCTCTAGATCTCATTTTATGGCTCTTGTTATCTTCAATTAATCAAGCTTCACACACTTTGGTAGGTTTTAGCACAGTATTTAAAGGTTTCTGAAATTCAGATAAAACTATTTAGTAATTTAGTGGATTCACTTCACTATTGTCAGAGAAGCAGTTTAAAATGTAATGATTTATAGGCAGAAAGATAATCTTTTCATGAGTGCACATACATCAACTGTTTTCCCATCATTTGATTGGCAATTCTACAAGCTTTCCTAGCACTTTCTACCTAGTATTTTTTTTTATTTTAACAAGTCAATGTGATTTGTAAAAGGAAATTATTATTTAGCAAGATAAAACACTAAGTTTAAAACACTAAGATGCTAAATCCTATATTTAAATCACTTATTGTTCTTCATACAATATGCTTCTCCTAAAAATATTTATATTCAGTCAATTTATTCAAATAAAGAACAAAACTATTCATCTATAAAGTCACTTTTTTGTTTTGTTAGTATTCAATGGTTTTCTTCTTCCTTTTTAAAATTCCAGGTGAAGCAGGTGTTGTTGTACTTAAATTTAATAAAAACAGTGTTTTTCTACAAATAAAATTTTTTTAAAAATCTCAATATTTTAAACTTAAAGGGAAATTATATTAACTAAATTACAGTAGATTAATACATAAATTATCAATCAATTAACAAACTAATAATCAAATTTATTTTAAGAGATTTTTAGCCGTCATATTTTATTCAACAAGCTCAGCTAACAGAATCACAGACCATAATTAACAACTAACCAATTGCTGAGCAAGAACAGCAGCAAAGTCTCTTTTTAATTCGTAAGGTCCACAATGCAAAGCTCTTTCTTTCAAAGAACCTGATTTGAAGCGGGTTTTAATCTAGAAAAAATATTATAATGAAAATGAAATACATTAAAGTAATATTCAGGAACAAAAAGAGATACCTATTTCCAGGTTTTATAAAAAAAAAATTTTAATAGTTTTCATTTTAATACTTGTATAATTTTAGATGTATAATTTTAGATGTATAATAACATTTTCCTTCATAGTATTAGTAGGTGTTTTGGTTACACATACGTCAAATACTATGTTTAATATTGGTTTATAATAACTGGTACTGGCAAGTATCATTACTCAACAAAGACATACTTTTTAAATATCTTGGTCAACTAAGAGTTAATGTTAATAAATGATACATAATTAGCAGTTGAAAAATGATACAAAATTAGTAGAGTTGAAAATTAAGGAATGAGAAAAAAAAAATTAGCATTAACTTAAATTTTTCTCTTTATAAAATAGAATTGGTAGTTGATGTTTTGTGAGATATTTTTTAAGCTGAAATCTCAAAAAGCTAAAAGTAATTAGTGTATAAAACAGGTAAAAAGAGTAGAATATCATTTTTCTTCTTCCTTTATATATCTGAGTCCCAAAACTGCAACTACCTTTTGGACAAATATTTTCTTTGCAGAAATAGAGACATTACAAAAAGAAATACAAACACTAACAACACCCACTTTCAATAAAAAGCTTCCAAGCAAAAACGATGAATAAGCACAATTATTAACTTAACATATTCTTAAAATTTATCATTAGAGACATTCCATGTCAAATCATCAGGACCTTTGAACCAATTTTCTTAGAATGAGTTCTTTTTTTTTTTTTTTTTTACCAGTTATTGCAATTCATTTTCTGTGAACTCTCTAAAAGTTTTGAGCCACATTGAAGCTTGGTACCTGATAAATTTAACATTTTTTTGTCTTTTTTTTTTTTTTTTTAAATTGGTATTTTTCAAATGGTGAAATTCAAAGTACAACAGATTAGATACAGATATGTACTTTTTTGAGTATTATACATATAGCTGTAGGCAATAAAAAGAACTAAACTGCCTTTTGTATTGCATCATTCTTATTGATTTTTTAATCTATATCTGTAATATTTCTCAAGATTATGTAACCACTACTCATTTACATTTCATGCTGACATTACAACACCATTCATAAGGAACTTCAATGAATACTCTAATTCTTATAAAAGGAAAAGTCAAAGGTAATTTTTGTTTTACTTAGAAAACTTGTAAGGTATATTTGAATATCAGTAAAAGAGTTTAAAATCAACTTTTTCAAGCTTTGTTGCAAATAATAATGCAATCATGTTTACCTAAAAGTAAAAAAGTTCTGTTTTATCTTTAGGTGGACATGTCATTATATATTATCAACAAACATCAAAAAAAAAAAAGTTTTGTACTTGGGTGGTATTTACATAAAAAAAGTGAGCAAAGATAAACTATGTGATGGTAGAAGAAAAAAAAACTTGAACTCAACTGAATGAAAATCATGATAGTATAGGTGTGAATATTACCATGTGAATATTGCCAAAAGAAAGATATAAACAGCAATACAAAAGGAGGAATCATTAACCTTTGAGGATCAGCAAAGTATTAGTTATGATATCAAGAAAAAGCTATTAGAGATGGACATTTATGAACTATGAAATAAGCATCAAATAATTTCAGCGTTTTTTACAATATAAATATGTTACAAACGATCACCTCATGAAGATAGTTATATGGTGTAAGCTTTCCCATTTCTTTATCAGCCATGCATAAATATATTAGGCCATCATCAATAACAAGATGAAAAAGATATCTAAATGTCAAACAAATATTTAGTAAATATCATGGTGACAATGTCTAGTAAAATTTGTTGTAGCATCTGAAAAACATAAAACTAAGATAAGAATATTCTAACAAGTAAGAGATAAGTAAAAAGTTTCAAGCTATGTTCATATAAACTTTGTTGTTCTTAGGATCAATGGCTTGAAAACTAATTATGTATTTTGGTTTAAAAAACTTTAAACATTATTTCCCTATTAGCTTAATTTTTGTTTTTCAACAAAAAAAGTTTGTTAGTTAATGATGAATTTTTGCCATTAGAGGTATAAGTTTTAAGAAACATACGGACAGTGTTGTGCAAAACTAGATCACGTGCATTTTTTGCATTTTGTGAAAAACACATTTAAAATTTAAAAATCTGTAGGATTTCAAAATGTCAAATATACTCTTTTGATCTTTATAATAATCAATTTATTAGCTAAATTATTGCAAATTGTAGAGCTCATAAAAATAAATTTGATGGTATTAACAACTCAAAATGAAAAAAAAAAAATCATGTGCTCAATTTATGCATAACAACATCCATATACTAGTAAAATACAAGAAATTTTAACAGCTAAAGTTTGACTCACTTACTCATCAGAAGAGAACGAACACATGGAGTTTTTATCTACTTCAACTTTATGAAGGATTGCCATTGATATCTCACGAAAGTTTCCTGAACATTCTGCATAGTCAACAAGGACAGTAGTTCCACGTGAAATAAGAGAATAATATATTGACATTTTCTAGGAAATCAAAAAATTACATAAAAAGTACTTGAAAAACCTTGGGATTGAGACTTTTACGTAAACATCTATGGTAGACAATTATCAATATAAAATGATTAAGTGTTCTTTAATTTTGATATTATTTCATAATAGATATGTTATAAAAATGTAATGAAAAGTATATGCTTTTTAGAAATAGTATTAGATTTATTCTTTATAATCTTTATATTTTTATGGTATAATATACACTCATATATGGTAAGGTAAGGGATGAAACTCATACTTTTAGAAAATTATGTATGATTTTGATAGTAATTAAAGCTAACTAAAGTAGACTATTTAGAAGACATTAAATTTATATAAAAAAAAAAAGCTTGATGCAACTGCAGATTTGTACTTTACATAATATTAAATATTATGAGGTATTTCTTATATTTACATGTTGCTAATTTTTTTATTTATGTTTATGAATGTTATTAGTGTTTATCAGAGTCTTCAACATTGTAATTCCTGTAACCATGTCAACTTGTGTTATAATATTATTTGAAGCAACAAAATTAATGGTGTTGAAAAAATGGTGAATATTAGCATTTTGGTAGATTTTTGAATGTCAAATTGGAGCATTTTATATTCATAAAAAAAAAATCAATCTAAATCGTTTTTAACTAATTTTTTTTGCATAATCTGCTATAAAATCTGAATTTAATGTGGTATGAACATTCACTAGCGCCGTTAGTTTAAATGATAATTTACCAAGCTTCCTGTTAGCAGCAATTTACGCTAGATAAAGGTATTTATTTCTGGATAAAGCGACTATTCCAACAGTGTAAGAAAAAAAAAAGAATAATTCAGTTCACTAAATTAGGAGAGAGAAATCAGTTTCAGTTTACAAAACTACAAGAAAGAAACTGCTAAAGCGTGTTTGTAGCTTTATATAATTTCATAAACATAACATGATTTTAAAAAAAATTATACATGGAGGTGTACCTGGAATTACTGCATATTATATAAATGAATTACTTGGACATGTCAAAAAAGGTGCATGCACTACAAGGAAAATAGTCGTACGAGTGCTGATCGTAAGGCAATTTAATCGTTTATTTTTAAGCGTTGCATCTCTCTGCGTAATCCCCAGTATTTACATTTTATGTTTCTTATCCTGCCTCGGTTTAAAACATTTTCAAAAAAGCGCTTTGAAAACATGCCGTATAAACTTTCTTCAGTGGATCTCTAAAAAAACTAGTTCCAATACAGGTGCAGATGATAATTTGGTGGGTCCTGCACATAATTCAATTGGTTAACACTCAAAATAAGAAGGGTCAGAGCATTGTTTTTAACAATCAGCAGAGAATTTATACCGTGTTTTTAGGAAAATATCCTGCACTGAATGGTTTAGAATGAAAATCAGGATATTAGCGACTAAGCCCTTAAAGGTTCTCAAAATTTGGACATTAAAAGAAGCAGTAGTATTTCGTTCTAGATTTTAAATCAGTTTTGTTTTTATTTCTTTTTTTTTTTTTTTTTTTTTTTTCAGTTTTAATTTCGCTTTCTTTTTGTAGCTAAATTTAGTTTTCGTTTCTATTTCGTTTTTGAATATTAATTTCAGTTTCAATTTTGTTTCAGTTTCAAAAAAAGACATTGTTTTTTTTTGTTGCACATACTGTAGCCTAATCTACAGTTTAAGAGCAGGTGCAGTCACTGGCTAGTACATGTTAAAAAACTAAGGAACTGAATATAGTGTTACAATAAGCAGAGCAAATGTAAAGACACATAACAAATCTGTCTCAAAAAATTTTACAGCAAAGCAGGCATAAAACTTAATAAATTATAAATGACTATTGACTTTGCAAGTATTCCATGTATAACTTTGTCAAGTGTTAGGATTAGACAGCGTCACGTAATGACGCAGTTCATTGTTGCACCAACAGCAACTTATTCAATTTCAAAAATGCTCTCATACACAACGATTTTGACTGCGTCTAGATGATGTAAGATAACCAGTTAACGAAAAAAACCTGAATGAATGAATCTTCAGAATAAATGTCTTTCATCTCGCAAACATATCTCTTAATCTCTCCTTGCACATCAATAAGTGTTGTGCTAGAAGTAGTAGAGCTGGTTGCTGTCAAAGTCAAAGTTCTGGAATTCTGCTAATGATAAATCTAAAAATGATGCTGCAGCTGAAAGTGGATTAAACCCAGACACACCATGTAGAATGGCATGTAGAATGCAATCGAAACGTTCTTGAAATCTTCAAGAAGTGGTGATGAGGAAGACTTTACTGAAAATGGTTGTATGTGAGGCTTCAACTCTAAAAGAGCACGCACAATCAAGGACAAAGACCTGCCATTGGTTTGCAAGATATCGGTCTGCTGGGAAAATGGCTCTAGTAATGAAACTAATTCCATTATTTTAAACCGCTCAGAATTTTAAAGGGAAACCAATATCTTTTCAACTTCGAAATTGTAATAAACGTTTTAGCATATGAATTGTAATGTTCCAACGTTTTGGGAACTCGACTATCAAGGTTGCCACACACAATCAAATAGCATTAATGCTCCTCACCTAGAACTAGGAATTTCTCGTCACAGGCTGATGGCATATTTTTAAATTCAATATTCACATATTGCATCGGACAGCCAGATGTTTTAGTTCATGCATGAACTGCACGAATTCTGTCATTATACTCTACAGAATCAGTAGGTCATTTACCACTACTGTTGTTATTTCTCCTTTTATCATCACTTATATTAAATTCTTTATAATCTTTTGGATGACTAGTTCTAAGGTGAGTACTTAAATTTGTTGTATTTTTTCCACTAGCTTCAAAACCACAAACTTTTAGTTTTTTTGTGGCAATGCTTTTACATTTCTGTGGCAAATAAGTATAAAAATCATCAATGTCGCTTTCTCTTTTCCTTCCACTAAGACTAGAAGCACCACACATTCTTATAAAAAAAATTAATTCTAAAGATGATAAGCAAGTAAACGAACTCCCGCTTGACAGTTAGCGCTGTAGTTTTAGTTTCATAACTCTTTAAAATGTATTATTTAGGTTTGGCTGAAACTAGTAAATTTGACAATAATACCTCAAACCTCTTGCTTATTTTAAAGTGCTACATACTGAATTCCAAATTGTACGAATATAATCTTTAATAACTGTTCCTTACAAAAATCCTTTGTTTTTATTTCGCTTTACATTAACTTTAAGTTTTTATCATTTTGTTCGTGTTTTTTAAAAATGCATTCGTTTTTCTTTGTTTTTGTTGAACGAAAATGTTTGATTTTCGCTTTGATTTTGTTTTCGAGATATAGGTTAGCCTAGTCCCATATAAAAATTATTTTCTCACTCGCTTTTTGATTAATTATCGATCTCGAAATTTGATAGTATAGTGAAAAGATTGCTCTTTACGATGCTCTAAGAACGAATGACCTCCGATAATATATAAGGGAGCTATTTCCCCCGAAAATCAAAAACGGCTGTCACTGACATGTTCCCTATGTTTGCACCCCCAACTTCCACCAGTGTTTGCCTAAATGTTTCTTTTTAAAAAACATATATTCTTTCAGTCGTTTTTTGACTTGAATGTATTAAAAATTTACAAAGGCAAACAAAAGAATATCTAAAAAAAAAAAAAAATTATACATTTGTATGCTTTACAACTAAAAATTTGGTTTTGATCCTTAATTTGTGTAGTTTCACCAGCTCAAATTTCATTGCACCTGCTCAATGACGTCGTATGACCTGAAAAATAAAGATAAGTTTAATTAACACATTTTGTTACGTTATAAAAAAACAGATGGGTAGTTAGACTTTAGTTAATTTTAAGTTGTTCTTATCAGAATCAGAAGTGTATTGCACAACTAGCATTTTCTTTTTAAGCTTATTCTCAGGTTTAGCTGATGACATTCGCTTCCTCTTTGCCATGAATGGTTGGCCTGTGAAATTTTCTTTTTAAACATACTCATTAGGATTGGCGAGGCAGAAGGCGCCTACAACCTTCGTCCAGCTCTTCATAGGGCCAAATAGTCCCACGTCGAGTGGCTGCATGAAATGAGTGTTAATAGGTGGAATGAGTATAAAAACTATTTGTAAATCTGCTAGCTTCTTCACTAAATGAAATTCTACCCAACTTTCATGTTTGTCGGTCAGAACAATAACTGGTCTTTGAGTATTATTATCTGTCAGCCACTGGTCAAAAGCATTGCATAAATATTCATAGGGAACTTTTTGATTTATACAACCCTTAGCAGATTTACAAACAGCGACTAAATTTGGAGTCAATGACTAGTATACAGTCAAGATGATTCTCTGGTTAGCATATATAATAAAATGGGGGAGGAAGAGACTCGTCAGCACAAACATTTGTTGTTGTAAAAGTGCAAAGAAAATTGTAAAAAAAAATAGTTGGCAAAGCTATCATGCTATAATGCTAAGCTCTCACACTAAGCTATCATGCTCTAAGATATGTAAAGTTAAGAGGAACTTATATTGCTGTTTTATAAATAATAAAAGCCTTAAAGAAATAACAGAAAGATGAGCAATATATTTTATATGATTTACATACCAAAAACTGTAATTCTTTCTTTGTCTTTAGCTACTGTGGCATAAGGAACATTTTTTGATCCTCTTTCAGCCTAGACTTTTCCAGCTTTGGGTGAAAATTAAAATCCGGATTCATTGAAGTCAAGATTGCGCTTGGGTTCATATAGGATATCTTGATAGTCTTTCTCACCAAATAGCTTCTAATGTCCGCAAAACAACTTTTTAATTACTTGTTGTGACACATTACCATTTATCACCAGGTTTTAACAACCCTTCGGTCAAAAAAAGCAGGGGGCCATTTTTTTGACCTTAGGGACTTTTCCACAAATCTTCTCTCAAGGTTGTTCTAGGAATGCCATATTGCTTTAATGCACCAGTTATGCATCTTCGACCGCTAAAAACAGTAAATAAAGTATGTAGCTTCCTAGGCAATAAGAACTTATAACAAAGGTTATTAGATAGTGAAAGGATAATAGATATTATATTATTCACCTTTAATTTGATTATTTAAATAAAATATTAGAAATTTAAATAATAGTAGCAAGTTTAAATTTAGAAGCCTGGTACCAAGTATTAAATGTAAAATTGGTTTTAAAATTGTTTAAGGTGGCTCTATGGTTAAAAAAATAACTTCTGCATTTTAAAGATAAATGTTTCAAAATAACTTTAAATGAAAAAAGTAATTATTTTTATTAACAAATACACTCAAAAAAACTATAATTTTTGTTTTGTTTTGCTGAGTCAGCAAAAAATAAGTAAAATATAAACACAATTTTAAAACTGCATAACTCCTAAAATATACATCCAATGAACTTAAAAATTTCAGAATATCTTTATGATTCTAACACAAAGGGACTGTAGCAGAATTTTTTTATAAAAATGTTTATATAAAAAATGGCGGATAAAAGCAATGGAAGCAAAATAAAAATCCATTTTTTATTTAAGATAATTATTTCAAACTTAAAATAATACCAATAGTTTTGTTTAATTCTGCTACAGTCCCTTACGTAATTGTTAAAGAGCACTCTCTGAAAATTTCAAGTTAATTACTCTTATACTTTTTAAGAAAACCCATTTTAAGTTTTGTGCAATATCGAAAAAAACAATACTGTAAAAAAACACATTTATAAAATATATAAAAATATTTTCTAATATTTTCCTGGAGAGTAAGATTTTCCACCTTCAACATCCTTTTCTTTATTAATAAATCCCTTTTTGACACCTCTTAGCATTTTTCTGTTCTTTTTAAAAGCTTCAGAAGATTTTCTTTTAAAATGACGCTGCCGGTGGCTGTCTATTTTACACGAACCATAATTACCAAGATATCCAAATTTTAGATTTAAAACCTCAAAAACTTTTGAAAAACCAGACATTCCATCATTGAAATGAATAACAGCTGATGCTACACCTATATCTAAAATTTCTTTACAAACAAATACATCTTTAGGGCACCTTTTCCAAATTATTTGGTTGAATGCTTCGTTTGCATTTTGGGTAGTACCATCTAGACATCGTTTTAACAAATTTAAGTAGATAATATAAAGGTACAAACACACTATCAAGTTTTTAAGTTGGAAAAGCAATTAGGTACTGTAAATTTAATATAGTTGAATAAAAAGACAGGAAATCGCCGTTGCTAAGGGCGTTGCTATAGAAGCTGAAAAAACTGCACCTTAAAAAAAAGGATATTACTCATAATATTGAGTTTGAATTTATATAAAGATATATATTTTCTGAATCTAGAATAAATTTCAAAGATGATAACAGATTTTTTATTTTTTTATTTTTTAGTGTTTTTTAACCATAGAGCCACCTTAAAACCTATTAAAAAAATCTGAAAATAGAAAATTAACATGTATAATAATATTAATCAAAAAGTTAAAAAAATATTTCTATACGACAACGACGACTACTACATAATGATTTAATTTAAAAATATACCATAACTATTAAATTAATGCTCTAATTTTTTTCTTTAAACAATCTTAAAACAAAAAAATTTCCAAACTTTCCAGAGATAAGTTTTTGCTCTGAATGTTTTTCAGTGACCGAGTGGCGAAGACCAGGTCGCATGTTGAACACTGGGTGTTTTTACCCTATACCCTAGATTTTTCACCAAAATTGTTTTTCATCACTGCTGCGATGCCATTTAAAATTACCAAAAATATTGATTTTTCGCTGTAAATAATTGTTAGAAGTAGTAAAATGTTGTAAAAATTAAAAGCTGTCAAAAACTGCTATGGGTTTTAACTGATTCTCAACCTAGGTGAATTGTTAATCAGCAGACAAAATTTACACCACTTATAATAAAAACATATGAAAAATTTTATTTTTGGTGCTAGGTTAGTGGTCAGGATAAAACAGGGGGAATTTATTTTTTAAAAAAAATCCTTTGCTACTATTCAACAAAGTGTCTTTTTTTAAAAAAATTTAGATTTGTAATCCAAATATTTCCTCTGTTATTTATTCTGTATCCTGTAATTAAATACACAATGTTCATATAGCTTTAAAAGCGAGGGAATTAATTGAATATGAAAAAAATAATCCAACCATAAGCAGTTAAAGAATGATACAACCTAATTAATATGCAGTTAGATAACGATGTAAGGTTTGAAGATCAAACAAAAGAGCTTCATTTATCAATGAAAATTTTTAAATGATCTTGTCAGGAACCTGGATCTTGCTAAAATATTATATCCCTTTGGCAATTTTATACGGTTGCCCGGGGAATATTTCAGCTGCTACTTTTTGAAATGTAAAAATAACAAAAGATTCAGTAATTGGGCAACCACTTAACAACTCCTTATGCAACGTTCTATGTGCTCGCAGAATAAACATTTAATAAACAAATGTGGCATTAACCAAAAAGTTAATTAAGTTAGGAGTATCTCACTTTCCTTTTTAGGCTAAACTGTTGCATGCTTTTTTCTATCATTAAGTTAGAAAAAAAAATCCTTTAGATTGGCAGAAATAGTTGAAATCTAATCAATGCATCTTACGCTAACATCTAAATTGTTTTTAATCTCCGAAATTTTGTAAAAATCTTAAATGATTTTCTATGGTAAGAAGGCTATCATATATAAAACATATTTTATAATAAAGGTTCTAAGTTTGCTTCTCGCATATTATCTTTTTACTTCACTTGCCATTGTTAAAACAATCTTTAACTGATAATTTAAGTTAGTAAAAATTTGTTGACGCTTCCTTGACTAGTTTTCTCGTAAGTTTTCAAAAGTAAAAGGGTTGTCTTAAAGTAGTTGGTAAAAGTAATCGGTTTTTATTAATGCTAATTGTAATTGTAAATGTAATTGCTAATTATAATAAAAAACATTGGTTAGATTGGTATTAGAGCATACTTTGGATAGTTTTCAACAAAAACAAAAAAAAAAGGGGAGGGGGAGAGGTTTAAATCATTAAAAAAGACTCCCACGGTTTGGATATACAAAAAGAAATATATTACAGTCAAACTGTTTATGTTTACATAAAAATGTACTTTTGCCAAATCTTTTTCTCAAATGCATACCTTCTGACTTCATTTTACCTCAACTGAAACCACATTTCCTTGATAGCATACAAAAATTCAGCATTTTTAGAAATGATGGTTGAAAGTCTGAGAGTTTGAAATATTCTGAAATGTTGCCTTACAATATCATCTACGTCTGGCTCTCTTGCCAAACAATTGTGCAAAAATAGAACACTGCGCCAGGGTAAATCCAAATGTGGTACCAAATTAAGGAAATATTGAGAGCATACAGCTAACTTGCTGGACCATCGTTGAATATTTGAAGAGCCAAAATTGAAGTATTGTATTAACACTTTTAACATTACAATAAAAGACTTATTTTTAATTTGTAATCATTAAAAACAAAAGCAAAAGCTAGAACACAAAGGAAAGTTTGGAATTGTAATTTACTAAATGTATTATTTATGAAAAGCACGAGTTTTGTTGCGAGGGTTTCACGTCTGTAAATTAATATTTTTGTTACAAGCGTTTCACTTCTATCGAATTTATATATAGAATTTATATAACAAACAGCAAGTAATATTAAATAACAATATAGGTTTAAAAACCCAAAAACGTCAAAATAATAGTAAAGATTTAATATAACGTGCGTTTCATTAAAAGTAACGAAACTCTCTCAAGCATATCAAATAAATTTTACTTTTAATCAACTTAAATTATATTTTACTTGCAACATGCATTTACAAAGAACTAGAACCAGTGAAAACAAATTTAAATAAAAAATTGGGACTCGCACGAATTGTTTTTTTAAAAAGGAGTCTTTTTTTTTCTTCGAGCAAAGTGTTAAGTTATATTTCTTTTTTTTTAAATTTATTAGAAATTATATACAAACTAAAAAAACTAAATCAAGACAGTTGCCTGTATTTTAATTTTTTTATACTATTTGCTGCGTTTACCGTGGAATCGTCCACTTACTTTGTAAAAAAAGAATATTTGGAAAATTTAGAAAAAACATAATTGTTATGATGGATGACAAATATTTTACTAATATCAAGTTAAACAGACATCAATTCAACAGTAGAATATCCAACTTATCCATCCCAAAGTTTGACATCACTAAGTTTGTTCCAACCAGTTTAAACTCTATATGAAAGGGTTTTGTGAGAAAAACACAGTAGATTACTTTATTGCTACCTGTCTTGTTCGATACAGACTTATAATATTAAATGACTGTTAATATTTACTAAATGATTTCTTCATAACACCTACATCATTTATTAATTGATGGAGACTCTAATGGGCTCTTGGAAAAAGATTAACAGTTTCTGCTGTTTTATCAAAACGCTGATTTTCTGTTTGAAAGAAAAAAAAAGAAAAAAAAGAAAAAAAAAAAGAAGTTAAATAGGCGTTGGTACATTCAAAGCAATTCAAATCTTTTATCAGAAGTTAATTGTTAATTTTGTCACTTCGAATATTAAGATTGCTAGCTTTCACAATTAACTTTATAACAAAGGAATATCAATAAGAAAGCCAACTAGTTTTATTCAAAAATAAAGTTTTAAACTTTGTTGCCTGTTTGAAGAGCCAACTTATTACCAGTGTACAACTCATTTCGATAAAAGCATTTTAAACTTCTTGTTAGGATGATCACATGCATAATATAAGATTTTCAAGTTGATCGCCTGTCAAGTTCTATCTTCAAGACAATTTGTCCTATCTTCAAGACAATTTGTCTATAGGATCACATCTTCGGAACTACTCTACTTCTACAATCTACAATACCACCGAAGGTTGAATCTTTGCCAAGTAAACAATAAAACAAGACATACAAAATCAGTTTTTTAATAAGTCATATTATTTACATATGTATAAACCATCACCTCGTCTCCGTGATAAAACCGCCGACATAACAAGAGATAACTAAGATTTGTTTCGTGTCTCTTTGCACTAAAACTAAAACAGTGTAAGAAACAAGAATTTTAAAGGCAAAAAACACGCGCCAAAAAAAAATTATTCTATTACGCACTGAACCGAAACTTCAACTAAATTCGGTAATCAGCGCAAGAAAAAAAGAAAAAACTTCTGTAATGAAAAGAAATCAACGGCAATAAAAAAAATAAAAAGTTTGATCAAGTAATTTACAAAGCAATTCCATTATTTATAAAATAACTCGGTTAAAACCATAAAATCGTCTACAAATAAAAAATAGGCACTTAAGTCATAAGAAAAGCACTGTCTCCTGTAATAAAATTCATGAAGCAAAACACTCTATTGGGTTTCTGTCATGCTCTAGTCACAACTTTATTAGGAACTTTTACGAAAAATTGGTTGGTTAGATTCTAGATTATGGTTTTTTTTCAAAATAATCGTAGAACTAGTTTTACATTTTAACAGACTATTAAAAGTATACGTACAAATTTCTAGTGGTCATAGTTAAAAACCACATAACAAGTTGTTTTACAAAGTTATAGGAAGCTCAAACAAATACCCTGTGGAAACAATCTTGCATAGAAGCTTTGTTTCTATTCACAGTTACATTAATATTTAACACGCAGCCGGATGTTATTTAGTTATAACTAAAGACCATAGGATCTTGCATAGGAGTTCTTGGTGTAGGACATGGATAGGATATTTCCATGTCAGAAGTAAGTTTAGCTCGATGCAACAGTGGCTCTGATGTACTACGAGTAATTTTTGGTAATGCATGAAGAATCGATTCAATAGATGCCAAAATCTAAAAATGTGTTCAAACCTAGTACCAACTTGATTCTATTATCAAAAGAAAAATTAGTCACATTGTTATTCCTAAAACAAAGGACTCAGAAAATAAAATAGAGAAAAACAAAACAAAACCAAGAATCCTGATATGAAAAATGAAGCAAATTAATTATAAATTTCTTCCCGAAAAAAGTCAAAACAGTATTCCAGATTTTTAAAAAAGTTAATGAAGACAAAACAAAAAAACAAAAAAAACAAAACAGCAAAACCTCGAACCCACGAAAAATTTTGACAATTTTATAATCTTTCTTTTAGTATTAACTAAAAAATAAATCGGTTTATTGAAACATAACAAAATATGTACTTGCAAGAACAGCGGTCTATCATCTCTATTGAACGTACAACATTCTGCACACAGTCTTTTTAAAGCTTTCGGACAATCAGAACGGATTTTACTTTGGTCCGGTTTTAAATAACCTCGACCAACCATATATATCAACTGCAAATAAAAAACATAGGCAGATTAGATTACCGCCTAAAATTCGAGTATTTCCAAAGTGAAGGCTAGACAAAATGTTTACGAATATGTTTAAAATTTTACCTGATCTTTGTTGCCTATATTTGAATAAGGCAGCGTAGAAGATATTAGTTCATAGATGCATATTCCGAAGGCATAAACATCTGACATAAATGTGTAAGGATTCGGATCTTGCATACGAATAACCTCAGGTGCCTTAAAATATATTGTTGATATTCAAAAAAAGTTTAGTTTTATGAAAGTTTAGTACTATGAGAAAACATAGAGCCCTTAAAACAGATGCAGTAAATTCTAAGAAACCAATCTAAGAAAGGATCTACAACGTACCATCCATAATATAGATCCTGAAGGTTGCTCACAACCATGATCTCCACTCCACCTAGTTTTTACAGTAGCAAGCCCAAAATCTCCAACTTTAACAGTGTAATCTTCTTGCAAAAAAATGTCTGCAATGTAGTCAAGGTGTGTTCATTAAAATTGACAAAAATAAGGTAATGTTATTAAAAATGATGAATCAAAACACACATTTAGAAAAAAGTTAAAAAATTACCAGACTAAAAAAAGAGATATTTAAAATACGTTTTATTGCAATATTTTTTATTATTTAATTTTAACAAAAAAAAAAACAAATAGATTTTTGCAAGTTTATTCCATATGCCCTAACTATTTTAAATATATTGTTGAAGAAAATCAAATACACACACAAAAAAAAATACAAGAAAAAAAAATTTATGCAATATAAAAGACATTAAGTAAAAATTAATAGAAGACTCTTAATTTTGTTTTATAAAACAATAATTTATGCAAAAAAAGATGATAATAAAAATATCTCAGTTTTAAAATTACCATGTTTATTTAAAGAATAAGAGCTAACAATTACAAAAAGTAAAATAGAACCTTCAAAATACTTGTTCATATGTAACAGATCAGCTAATCAAATGATAGTATAACCCTATTTTTAAATTATGTAACAGTTTGTTTGAAAAGTTTAACTTTTCAAACAACCTGTTACATATTCAACAAAATGATTACTATTAACATCTTACAAAATAACTACTAATACTTGAATTCTATTATCTAACAAAATACTTGCAAATCTAACAAAACCAAACATGATTATAAATTTCAGATAATTGCACATACTTTTTTTTAAAAACAAAAAGGATACTATTTGATTTCAGATCACGATGAATTATTGACTTTGCATGTAAATAACTGAAATAAAATAGCAAATGGTTAAAACGGTAATAATGAATTAAAAAAAAAAAGGTATTAAATATATAAAAAAAAAATAAATTGTAAGACTCAAAATAAATCTAGTAAGTAAACTTACTCAATTCCTTGAGCAGTTTGCCTTGCAATTTCAATAAGCTGCTGCAGTGAAAACTTATTGTCCATAACATGTAAATGTCTATATAAACTAGAACCTTCACACCACTGGGTAACTATGGAGAGATTTGGTGCAGACATACAACCCATAAATAATAAAATATTTACATGACGTGTTTTACGGAGAACTGCTACTTCATTTTTAAATGCTTGCAATTGTTGCGGGTTGGGGTGTTTTACGTTTAACTGTTTTACAGCAACTGTTCCTATTTTTAAAAAATAACTTTTTAAAACTTTTTATAACAAAAATTTAATGAACCTAGTTAATGTCACTTTAAAGCCTGTGTACTAAACGTAAGACCAAAATACCTAAAAAGACATATGAGTACAATTGTGGCTAATATCTAAGGTCCGAATATTTCCAGCTCAATTCTATCCCTTTGTTTGATCAATTCTGAGATGAATAGAAAAGTGTGTTTAATTCTGAATATTTGTTTCCTGTTAAATACACTGAAACTATTTCAAATTTAAACTTTTATGTATATGTATCAAAACATTTTTCATAAAGCAAAATGTTTTTTAATTTGAAAATACATTTACAACAATGAAAAAAAATCATATTGCTTGCCATGCCAGTATCCTTTGTAAACAGTGCCATAGGATCCAGAACCAATCCTTTGCCCCACTTGTATTTCACCCTCCTTAATTTCCCAATCATCATTAGAATCACGGTGACCAGTGGCTCTCATCTAAAATCAAAACAATAAAAAGTATAATAATAGTGTAAATACTAATTATGTATAGGGTAATTCCATGTAAAAGGATGGCAATCATTCCATCCACTCTTAGAATTCCTTTAAATTTTAACCAATGGTAACTATCAAAAAACATGAATAAAAGAACTTCAAACAGTTCAAAAGTTATCATATTTTGAGCCTAAAATGCCTTGTTTGCTGTTCATGTCTGTCATTATGGATTTTATCAGTTGAGATGTAGATATTATTTCCAACAAATTCAAGCATATTAAAACTGAGAATTTTGAGATCTCTTATTTATAGTAGAATGCTTAACTAAAAAAAAAAAAAAAAATCGTCATCCATTAAAAGCCATGATATGCACACAATAAAATGGCCTAATTTGACTATAATCCACTACTTTTAGAAGTCACTAAAATGGTTTGAACAAAATAGCGTCACATTGGTAACTAAGGGAGAAAATCTTTCAAATTATTCTGAGCAGTGAATCATTGAAAGTCAATTAAAAAAGGAATCTTATTGAAAAGCAAGAAATTAGCTTTATATGAAGAAGATTTAAGAAAAATCTGTTAAGTAGTTTTCAAGGGTAATTTTGAGTAAAGAATCAATTGACAGATTGCATCTTTTAAAATATTTTTCATTAAAGAAGAAAAGAAGACTGTATATACTTTGCTAAAATTATTTTAAGGTAAGCTTCTTTTACAGATCACAGAGAGAAAAAAAAAAGAGTTTCTAAATGATAAGTAAATTGAACAAACTAAATTAGTATTAAATTTATTTGGAAAATACTCTGTCTACATGTAAATTGTAGCTCTATTTAATTCTCTCTCTCTCTCTCTCTCTCTCTCTCTCTCTCTCTCTCTCTCTCTCTCTCTCTCTCTCTCTCTCTCTCTCTCTCTCTCTCTCTCTCTCTCTCTCTCTCTCTCTCTCTCTCTCTCTCTCTCTCTCTCTCTCTCTCTCTCTCTCTCTCTCTCTCTCTCTCTCTCTCTCTCTCTCTCTCTCTCTCTCTCTCTCTCTCTCTCTCTATATATATATATATATATATATATTTATGTATAAATTTGTGCGAAAAACGTCATTTCATTAGGAGCAATAATTAACCATCAGAATTATTGTAACTTTTATAGATATTTTACAGGCAACCTTTGTGAAGTTAACTTGGATAAAACAGAGTCTCTATGCAGTAAAGGCCAACTTTCACTTCACTTGGAAAGAGAAATTTAAAACAAGTTGAAGAAGTAGTTTTTAAGAAACTGATAACTGCTCTGAATGTCATTGAATCCTATCTTGAAGCACCAGACAACATTAAACTTATTAAGGAACTTTCAACCAAGACTACATTGTTGAATGCATAAAAAACTAATAGTAACTAACAGAAGGGAGCAACATTAAATTTTAAATAGACCAAAAATCTTGGTCTGTTAGAAAAGCAGCAAAAATGTTTCCAATAGGAAAATTCACATCAAAGAAGTTGATTTTGTGTAACCTGTTACAAAATCTATAAGGGGGAACATGGGCAAAAGTAGAGAATTTTTAGTCTAATTTTCAAAAGTCATAACTTTGAACTGTTTGGAGTTCATTTTTTTATGTTTCATTGATTGCTACCACTGATTAAAATATGAAAGAGATCTGAAGGGATGAGTGAAAAGTTTTAAATTTTTATCCTAATTTTACATGGCCTCACCCAATAAAAATTAACAAAAACCTCAATATTTTTAAATTACATATCAACCAACTACTTACTAAGTGCATATAATTTGTTTACATACCTATACTTCTAAAAACTATAAGCTTTCTCATAATAAATTAATTTTTTTAAATGAGGATAAATGAGCAAACTGCCAATTTTTTCTCATACTAAAAATATAGTCAGTCTGGTTATTCTAACCTCATTGATGAAAAATATAATACTGACATTGTATACATAATGGTTGTAAATAAGAAGAAAAAAAAAAGGTAAGAAAAAGATAGAAAAACCTTTTTGATGTTTTGTTCATCTGAATGTGATTTAGAGCGATGGCGAATTCTTGCAGGATTTAATAAAGAACCAGGAATACCAGATATTTCTTGAGCATGTGGTTGGATTGAACTCCTATTGTTTAACTGAGGAGCATCTGCTGTAAGTGAAAAGTTAAAAATATTGGAGTTGTCTGTTAACATGATATCTGAGATTCGTCGATGGGGTATGCTTAACTGACGCATAATGCCAGCTAAAAAATGAAAAGAAAGTATATTAGAATATTTTAAAAAGCTATTAGAAATAAGAATAAAAACAATGAATATTTACTACAAGACACTCATTATTCATTGTCTAAAAATACTTATTTAGTAAAAGACACACCTGATATTGTAACAGCGTCCTTATGATGATTGCGAACATAGTTTTTAACCAATTCATCCTTAAAGAAATTTATTTAATATTTTATAAACAACTTTTTATAACTTTTTAAAAATAAGTTATTTTTTATAATGCAAGGAATGGGACAATCTAATCATTGAAACAAATACTGGGAGCTATCTGAATTACATATAAAAATCTTTCTGCAACAATTATTGTATCTAGATACTGATTGTGTTAATACTGAAAATCGTTTAATTTGTTTTTAATTAATCATAATAATAAATATAATGACTCTAATGTTGCAGCCATTTCTTTAATATATCAAACTTTGACCCAAAAGATCTTTTCCAAAAATGAATATTAGAAATAGAGGAGCTGGAATGTAAACTCATCTTTGATTTCAATCACTGGATCTAATTAACTAACAGTTTGATAATTCCATTTCTTTATTATTATTATTATTATTATTATTATTATTATTATTATTATTATTATTATTATTATTATTATTATTATTATTATTATTATTATTATTATCATTATTATTATTATCATTATTATTATTATCATTATTATTATCATTATTATTATTATTATCATTATTATTACTATTATTATTATTATTATCATTATTATTACTATTATTATTATTATTATTATTATTATTATCATTATTATTATTATCATCATCATCATCATCATCATCATCATCATCATCATCATCATCATCATCATCATCATCATCATCATCATCATCATCATCATCATCATCATCATCATCATCATCATCATCATCATCATCATCATCATCATCATCATCATCATCATCATCATCATCATCATCATCATCATCATCATCATCATCATCATCATCATCATCATCATCATCATCATCATCATCATCATCATCATCATCATCATCATCATCATCATCATCATCATCATCATCATCATCATCATCATCATCATCATCATCATCATCATCATCATCATCATCATCATCATCATCATCATCATCATCATCATCATCATCATCATCATCATCATCATCATCATCATCATCATTATTATTATCATTATTATTATTATTATTATTATTATTATTATTATTATTATTATTATTATTATTATTATTATTATTATTATTATTATTATTATTATTATTATTAATTTTTATTATTATTATTATTATCATCATTATTATTTATATTAATACTATTATTATAACTTTTAGATTTTAGTTTTGGAGGTTTCAATAAAATGTTTTAAAATGTTAAAAATTGACACTCAACTTTAATGAGGTCTTGTGATCATATCAAGTACTTTTCTGAAGATATAAAAAACGAAAATAAACCCTTAAAATTTTTTGCTGAAAGAACGACAATTAAAGAAAATGTGGAAGTTGTTTCAGTATCTTTGAGCTCCAAAGTTTTGTCTCAGAAAACTGCTAAATTTTAACACACATAAGTTATATTTGGGATAAATCCAAATATATATGAACTTGATTGATATAGAATAAGTTTCTAAAATAGATTTCTGTTATCTTTGCTACTTTTTATTTATCTTTTATAACAAAGAATTAGATAATAAATTACACAACAAATTAATAAACTACATTACAAATTGGTAAATTTCAGAAATTAAAAAACTACATCACAAATTAACAAATTACAAATTAAACAACTACAAAACAAATTAAAAAATTATAAAACAAATTTAACTCTTGCTTACTTCAATAGTGCTAACTCCAGGCTGATCAATCATGTTAACATTAGGTACTGATAAAGAACGCTCACGAGGGCCCAATAATCGAGGTGTTAAATGTATGTGATGGTTTAATGCAGATTGGTTGTTGGCTAATAACCTTTTAGTAAAATCATAAACTAATCAGGTACAAAAAAAAATATAAATATATTTATTAGAAAGGGACTTAAATTTTATTTACACGTAAATAAATTTAAGCAAAATATGAAACAAATAAACATACACAAATATTTTTTAGAACAATTTTAAAAAATGTTTTAAAATTTTTTTTTTAAAGCTACGTTTAGATTGTCAAGATCTATGTATTATACAATCACATGGTAATATTAACTTTACAGTCTCTAGTTGTAGTCTGGATACAAAATAAAAAGCTTACAACCTTAAAAATAAGGGCACTGAAAGTTATATACAAAGTAAATCAATTCTCATACCGTTTATAAGTATGGTAATGTTCTGCTTGTTGACATAATGAAGGCACTTCTTTTGCACACTTTTGATGAAACCGATATCCACATGTCTGACATCTAAGTATTTCAAAAAACAGCTGGGACAATTTTTATTCATCCAACAATTTATGTCAAATCAAAATGTACAAACAGCAAAATTGAAAAAAACACAAATTTGCCATAGATATTAGTCCCTGATAATCTTGTACATTTTAGTCAGAAACGTTTTGTAAATGTCATATTGACATTTAATCAAATGTTTTAATGTTGACATTTAATATTTTACTTTTTGTATTGATCATTAACCAATAATAAAACTTGTTAAAAGAAATAATTTAAAGTAAAGAAAAGTTTTTTAAGGAACCAACAAACAATACTTTTTCTTTGTAAACACTTTTGCGGATTAATGCAGAAATTGGTTCTTAGATATTTTTTATAAACTTAAGCTTATTTGAAAAATTTAAAAATTAAGAAAAAATCTAAAAAAGTAAAAAACAATAAAAATACCTGAAACCTTGAAATAGTAACTTTTTGCATGCATCGCAAAATGCAAGTGTAAAAAATGTTTTTCTTACCTAAATAAAAAAAACACTAGCTGCTTAAACATTTAAATTTTCATTAAATTTTTATGTAAAAAATTTTAGCTTTTTATCTTTCAATAACTTAAAAACCTTAATTTTTCCTTTGTGAATCAAATTTTTTTTTAAGTGTAGGCATAGAAATGGTTTCCATATTTACATAGGTGAAGGAAAAAATTGGTGTAAAAAAAAAAACTCTTTTAACTGATAGCCTATGGTTTGTTATATATACTATATAAACTTTTTCAAGTATGACACCTAGTAAAATTTAACAATTTTTAATGAAAAATTAGACAAATATTTTTGTTGAATCAAGAAAACTTATTCACTTACAAAATTATGACATATGCTTTGGGTATTTTCCTCTTCATTGAAGGCCTCCACTAACACCTTAAGAAAATGCAACAAAAACCACATAAACTTTACACTGCTTTTCCATTTCCAACTGTCCGTAATTATTCAAATAACACTTCTTCAAAGATTTCAATTACTTACAAATAGGAGAAAAAGTTTTAAAAAAATTACTGGAAACATATTCTCAATTACTATTAATGTTACATAAAAAAACAAATTAATTTATTTGATCTAAAACTTATCATATATGTGGCATAACAAACTTTCCAACTTTTGAAAATCTAATTTATCCCACTCACTTTTAAATTTTTCTATATTACTATTCACTGTTATTTATTTTAAAAAGCAGACATTTCTCTATAATTCATGGCATAAAAGTTCAACAGGGGAGAGATTGGGTAAATGAGGCCAATTTGTTCTTCTATTTTATCATTTTAACTTACTTAAAGAATTCCTAAAAAGTTTTTAAAGATGCATTGGGTCATAATTTTCTTGAAAAAGGAATAGTTTCCTAGTTATCCAACTTCCCAAAGGATTTTTTTTTTTTAAAAAAAATAAAATAAATTTAACAATATCACCAGTAATGTTACAACTGCACACATGATATCCAATAGAATATTTTTCTTTCTACCTTTACTAATATTACTACCTCCACCACCATGATATCCAATAGAATATTTTTCTTTCTACCTTTACTTATATTACTTCCTCCACCACCATGATATCCAATAGAACATTTTTCTTTCTACCTTTACTAATATTACTACCTCCACCACCATGATACCCAATAGAATATTTTTCTTTCTACCTTTACTTATATTACTTCCTCCACCACCATGATATCCAATAGAACATTTTTCTTTCTACCTTCACTAATATTACTACCTCCACCACCATGATATCCAATAGAACATTTTTCTTTCTACCTTCACTAATATTACTACCTCCACCACCATGATATCCAATAGAATATTTTTCTTTCTACCTTTACTAATATTACTACCTCCACCACCATGATACCCAATAGAATATTTTTCTTACCACAATATAAATAATGCTAATAGTGTTTTTACTGATAATTTACATTTTTTTGCTGTTTCTTATCTTAAAAAACATTGGTAAAAAGATAGCAGTAAGATTTACTAATCTTTATTTGAAGAATATGTTTAGGTAAAGAACAGCTGCAAGTAATAATTGTGTAATTACATAAATACAAATTACAAACACCTTATTGAGATAATATGAATTCATATTTTGTTAAACTTATAATTTTTTTTTCAACATCTTTATTTGAATCATTTACCCACATTTATATCCCCATGATTTACCAATACTGTAAAAAAGTATATATTAGAAATTAAATTTTTTTAAAGTCAGTGTTATTCACATAATTATGGATAGTAGTGAATATATATTTATAGACATAAAAATTTAATAATCAAAATCAAGAACAATAAAGATAATATTAGTGACAAGAGAAAATTTGTGAATAATGTTAATACCTCAGCTCTATCTAAAGAAGAAACATCTGCATCCCAATCAACACGTTGTCTAAAAAAAACACTAATACATATAGAAATAAAGCTATATTACTAAATTTGACATGCTGATTTCAAAAGTAGTCTGTTTTTGCAATACATTTTTTTACTGTTTACCCTCTAAATAAGCAAAATTTATTTATTTGTCCATAATAGGATTGGTCAATTGATTGCTTTTTTTATATTATCAAAATATTTATTATTAATCATAAATAATTGAAAAATTCAAAATTACTTTATTTACTGATTTTAACAAATAAGCCAATATAATACCGGCAAATACTATTGTATTTTACAGATAATTCATAAAGTCTGTACATAAAGGTTTATGTAATCTTATATCAGACCTTATGTAAGTTTTTTTCATTTTTCTTGTGACTCCTCAACTTTACATTCAAATATTTCCTTTCAGATCATGGCTACCGCTTTTGTCAGTGCATAAACAGCTCCAAATTCTTTTGTTATACTGTAGCAGTTTCACCATTCCCATTTGAAGGCAAACATCAGTGCATTTGTCAAGCATGATTACTTTGTATAGATGATGATTTAGCATGCAATTTAAAACTATCAAAAAAAGTTTCTTGCAGCATCAAAACTGAGAAAAACTTGCTTGTAAGAAGAGCAAATGTGTTCTACTTTATATCCAGATAAAGTGTTTTCTGCATGTGTATTAATCTTCTGTCTTGGTCAGCAGAGCTAAAAAATATATATATTGGGTGAAGAAGAATGGTCCTCAAACCTAGTGATCTCAAAATTCTACTTGAGCTACTTGATGATAGAAAGAAAACCACTTGTGCACATAAAGCATTTCCAGGCCTATCAACTAAAAAAATCAAAGCCAGTGTGTTTGATAGTCCACAGATTTGTCAGCTCATCAAAGATTTCATCAAATTATTGTCAGAACTTGAAAAGAATATTTGTTTATCATTCAAAGACATGGTCACTTTCTTGGAAATACTTGAGCAAACGATTGCACAGAAATTGAAGAGCTATAAAATACTTGGTTGCAACATGGGGATTAAGTTGCAATTTCTGCTATAAAAAAAAGCCGTTTTACTAATCTTCCAAAAAATCTAAGTAAAATTAGAAATGATCAAGGTGAAAAAATACATCAAGATTTAAAGGTCATGGATGAACACAATGAGGGGAGATTTGTGAAAAAGGTATAAGCATAAGTTTTTACTCGCACACAATTTGATTTGCAATAATATTTTTTTGCAGAAACAAAATAAATTTGAATAAACATTATAGTCAAGCAGTAGTGCTCTATAACATAAGCACAAATTTGTTAAGTGGTATATTTTGTGGTTTTTGAGAAAAGTAAGGTTTTAGCTGTAGCTAAATTAGTTGATGCAAAAAAGAAAAGCTGTGATCATTTTTGAATTCAGAAGCCAAAAGTTAGTAAGAAAATAATGTAAATAAATAAAGTAAATAAGAAAATTATATTCTAATTCTTAATGTTACCTAAATTTACAGTTCAACTAGTCATCAACTTACTTGTGGTAACATTTTTGCATATATGAGCATGGTCATAACCAAATATATGAGCATGGTCATAACCAAACTGTGCAAGCCAGACTTGCTTCAGGGCCATTCTAGGCCATTTTCAATTTCTACACTATGCCTACTTCATAACTTGAGTAAAAATTTACAGAATGTTATTCAAACTAACTTAATCCTCATAATATTTTTTTGGTTATTGTAAAGTAATCAAATTACTGTATACCCCAGTGTATATTGTCTTATTACATTCTTAAGAAACATTTTAATTCATTCTAAACAGCTAAAATCATTCACTTATGCTCCAGTATACATGGTAGGTATATTAATCAGTTCAAATGAAAAAAACACAAAACCTTATCTAGCAAAATTTAGTTATAGCAGTGATACTATATGATGATGAAATTTTTAGATTTACAAGTGTCAGCAATTTTAAAAGCTCTGTTCTTCTGAAAGAACCTCAATGTATAATAAAATGTTAACATTTGCTTCAAAATAATTTTTTTTTAAAATAAAATTGATATTTTTTTGAAAATAATTTTAACAACACAAATTTATTATTTTTATGTAGTCAAGTAACAACAACAAAAATCTTCAGATTTGAGCTTTATTCTTTGATATAGATTAAATTCCATCCTCTTCCTCTAAAATAACTAATATGTTGAGTATAATACTTTTGATTGTTAAAATCTTTCTTATATACTTTTATCTATTAGTACTTGGAACATATACAAGCCAAAACATTTAGATAATCATCAAGGCATCAATATGACCATCTATTGATTCAATGACTAAACAACATATAAAATAATATATGCTGCCTAAAATATGCAATAAGCAAATTTGATCTTTAAAATTTTATACACTATTTTTGTATAAAAAAAGAACTATTAAACAAAATTTACTAAACTCTTTGTTAACAGATAACAAGTCAACGTTAAGAAAAAAAATTTAAATCTTTTGAGGTGATTTTTAAAAATATAGAGTAATTCCATGTTAAATCAGCAAATTTTTCAAACTATACTTCTTCAAATTTATTGAAATTTGGTAAAATTATTTCCTAATTTCCAGTTCAAAGCAGTACTTATAATAATCAGATTTCAAAGATAAACCAATTTACTATTTAAGTCTGATTTATATGGTAATTTAAAAAGATTACAGAATCAATATGTTGTTTGTATGTATAACAATCACTGGTGTATTGGTATAGAGAATATGAGTGAAGATATTATATCTACGAATCATTTTGTAATCATCTTTACACATCTATAAATTGTTACCAGGTGACAATATAAAATGAAATTAAAAGACCTAGATTTAATAACAGCAAGATTTCTCAATTTGCTAAACTTTTGAACAAACTGTAATATATTTTTTGAAATACTTTTAGTTACAAGTGACCTTATTGAGAAGAAGTACTATTTAAAATGATTATTTCCTAAAGTATAGATAACACTATCATTATTTTTGAAACAGAGTATTTTCTAAAGTTACTTAAAACAAAGAGTTAAAAAACTTTTCTCAAAACTTTTGCTTCTTTAAAAATGATATTAAACTTACATAGTCATGAAAAATAAATTTTGCTTATAACACAAAAACTTTAGGTTTTAAAGTTCCCTAAGCATATAAAATGGGTTCTACATTTAAAATTGATTCTTAATGCAAGTCATTTTTAGATAATTAAATGATTTTATCAAATCAACTTTTTAAGTTACCATGTAAATTAGCCTTAAATGGTAAATCAGATCATAATTAAAATTAGAATAACTTAAGTCCAACTTAAAATTGGAAATTTCTTTAGGAAAATTATTTCATTGAGTTTTTCAACTGTACCAAATATCAACAAAATCAAATAGGTATGGTTAAACATTCCTACTAAGTTTATATTAGATTACTCTACATAAAAACAAAATTTACTTTAATCTTGAGAAAATGCAGAACTATTTCTTTTTTGATGAAAATCAAACCATGGAAATTATAAAAAATTATAAAAGATGTATAAAGAGCAAAAAGGATTAAGTTTCTTTGAAATTTCCTATTCAAACTTATTCTTTCACACACATAAAATACTATAAACCCTGAAAATACCTAAAATTTCACATGAACTTACTTTCGAAAGGGGATAGTATCTTTTTCCCACAATATTTTCCACTCACATACTGTAAAAGGAATTTATAGAACTCTCTTCGAATACTGTTAAAGTAATTATATCTTAAAATTTGAAGAGAATAAACTCTATTTTAGTAAGGTTATATATTAATAAGAATTTTTGTGAAATTCAATCTTTTAACAAATTCATTAAAAGGAATTTTCTACAATAAAAAACCATTGTGTAAAAACAAAACTATTTTAACTAATTTAAATAAGAAATAAAACTTTATTAGATTCATAATAAATTTAATAATTAATAACAAACTTTTAAATATTTCACCTGTTTGATTTGCGATAAACCACATATGATTCTGTATTTAATGCCCTTAAAGTCATAGCTTTGTAAAGAGCTTCATGTACAGTTTGTCCTGGTTTGTATTTGATCTTTAAAAAATTCAATAGTTAAATTTTTACAAAATAAAATTACTTTTACTTGTTATTTAAATTATTTAAATTCAAAACGTTGTACAAAATTCACCCAAAAGGGAGAAAAAAGTCTTTATCTTGCATACTTTGATACTAAATCAAAAATATCTTACATACTTTGCTACTAAAAAAAACACACACACACACAAAAAACAAAGACACTTACCATAGTTCGCTGATTGTTAGGTAAATATGCACGAAAATGAGCTCGAAGTGGTGATGATAGGACAACATCACCATCTGAAATCACTCTTTCAGATTCATTGGATGAAATACTGCTATGGAAGGGAGAAGGTGAAGATACAGGGCTATTTTCATCGGATGAGTCATGAGCAATTGTTTTCAACCCATTCTGATGTAGTTCAGGTTTCTGGTGTAACATTGTCTTTTCACAATCTCGCAGAGCATAAAGCTTTCCCTTGAGTTCTTCAACTTCCTGTGGAGGTGGAGGAGAAGATAGTTTGAAAAAAAATGTTTCAATCATTGCAACATATAATGGCGCAATTGAGCTTAAGCTGTCTAAAAATGTGAACTAATTCCAATGCTTTTTGTTCAAAAAATATATTTTTCTGATACATTGCTTTCATATCAAATTCAACTGCTGAAACAGGAAAGTACTTGTAAAATTATCAAAAGTTTATTTTTCTTATTTTGAAAATAAAAGGAAAAAATTCATTTTATCATTGAACTAAACATTTATTTAAACTACCAAAATCAAAATTATTTTCTGGAATCATAAAACATCAAGAATATGCAAATGGTCTGCTAAACAATATTGGCAGACTTTATCAAAATGAAGTTTATTATGCACATGTCTTGCTTTACAAAAGTTAAAAACACTGTTTGAATAAAAGAAGTTAATAAAAGCTGGGCAAACAAGATAATCAAACATTACACAAACTTTTCAATAAAAAAAAAAGAAAAGAAAAGAAATCCAGATCAGTCATATCTCTTCCTAAATATTTAGAAATGAAGTGTTTCAAAAATTCAAACTGAACTAAAAAAAACATTTTTTAAAAAACAGTTGGAATTTAATAAGAGATTTCATCAAGGTTCTAACTTTCTAATGCAAATAAAAAGTGAATGCCAAAAAAAGAAGTCCTTTTACTTCAAACAACTTTCAGTTTGCTAAGAAATTTATTTTGCTAATAGATTTTTTATTAAATGAAAAACAAACAAACAAATTGATTAAAATGATAAAGTTAAACAGCATTATGTGTTACAGATGTTTTGTAAGCACTAGAATACCTGCAAGTATATCAGTTTAACTTTGTAAAAATACTTTACTCCTTGAGCATTTCTTATTGAACTTGTAAATAAATTTTAGATCATTCACAGCAGATCCAGAAAGAAACTTAATAAACATAAAAATAAAATTCTCCAAAAATTTTCTCTTAACTAGGTGCTAAGTGTTTCTTTCAACCACAATGTGAAAATTATCAATAAAGGATTATCATCAGAAGAGGTCTTCTTATCTTTATTCTTAACATTATAAACTTTTAAATTATTGATAACTTTGTTACAAAGAAGTTGAACAAAACAGAATGATTCTAATTAGTCTACAAATTATTAGTTTTAGACAAAGCTAAGATAAGAATCTGTTATGATTTGCTTTAGACACCAAAAAAAACTTTTTCTTTATTACTAGAAGATAATAAAAAAAAAAAAAAGTAGTGAACTAAATAAAAAAAAAATTTTTTTTTATTTAGTTAAAAAAAAAAATTCAAATATATAGAGGCAACTGTAATCAAATCATAAAATATTTCTATGATTTCTTTATTTAACTAATTTTTAAAATGGTACATTTGCTTTTACTAGCAACAACAAATACTTAAATTTCTTGAGCTCTTGTATTTAACTTTTGTCTGTAAACAATTCTCTCTTTAAATAATTAATTGAGTAAGCTGTAGAAGAAAAACAATTTTTTAAAATATTTTGATTAAAGTATATAATGGTATATTTATTATTCCAGATATGTAAAAGAAAAACCACAAAAGAAAAAAAAAAGAAAATAGTTTCCAGTAACAAAATTTTGCATCTTTTTTGTAATATTTTAAGACAAAAATCTAAGCTAAAATTGCTTTTGTTTGCAGAATGAAACTTTGTTAAATGATGGAATGTGCTACTTTTTAAAAGTACTTTAATAATAAAAATAATTATATGAAACTGAATCATTAAAACCTATAAACTGATAAAAGTAAACATCCTCAAAGTGTGGAGGTGCAAAATGATTATCTGAAATTTTTTTATTTACTTAAGAACAGTATTGGCATTTTCAGAATGATACTCAAAATTAGAGCTTATGTAACAAACTATATAAACAAGTTGAGTAACAACTTAAAAAATTATAAGATTAAATAATAAATTAGAAAAGAAAATGGATATTTACCTACAAAATTAATTTAAATTAAATCTTTAAAACTAATATTACCTCAAAAAGTATTGATGGGGGATGAGAGAAACCTGCTATTGCTAATTCCTCTAGCTCTTTTAAATTATCTTCTGTTAACTTGATGACTTGTTTTAGATTTTGTACCTATATCAGTAATAAAATTATATTTTTTTAAATTAAAAGGATTTCCTATAAACAAGATTTATGAAAATCCCAAATTTTCATAACTTTGCAACTTCCAAAATTGCTAACACGAGAGTTCATTATTATTCTGAAGATAAGTAAAAAAAAAACAAAAAAAAAACAAACAACAACAACAAAGGAATAGAATGTTTAAAAAAACTGGTCAAAACTAAACTGTTCCTAACAAAATCTTTCAACTATTAAATTTTTTCTAAAATTAAAAACAAAAAACAAATTGGCTACTAGTGACCCTAAAAAGTGAAAGAATATTAATTCATTTTTTAAAAGTTAACTTATATTTTTATATAAATAGCAAATATTGAAGAGGTTTCCAAAGAAAGTTTTCTGCTAAAGTTATTTCTACTACTAATAAAAACTGAAAATCAAATTAATTTTTATATTTTTTCAAATAATAAAATGATCTACTAAAGAACATAAAGTAAAATTATTTTTTAGACATTTTATAATCCACAAAATAGTGTAAGAATGAATAATTTCTAAAAATTACTGACTCTAAAACTTATCAATCAGTTACCAACTCAGAAAGCCAAAACTTTAAACACTAGAATGTTTTAACTTGTATGCATATATTTAAAATAGAAAGAAAAACAAAATGAAAATAAATATAAATCAATAAGCATTAAGTTTGGAAGAACTGCTTCCAAGTATGAATGGGGGCAATTTAAACAAACAGTTAGCTTGATATGTTTCATACAAAAAAAAATTTTCTAAAAAAAATTCTATATAAGTACTTCTATATAAGTACTCTAACAGCATCTTAATAGAATGGTATATTAAATTTTAACAGTAAATGTAACTGCAGGTAAGGTAAATGAGCGAAAAATTTATCATTTGCTAGATATATCATTAAGAAGAAAAAAATTTAAAATAACCCTTGCTCTTTGTGAAAGATTGCAGAAAACTACAATATAATAGCATCATAAAAATAGCAAGAAAGTACACTCCATATTTGAAATAACTTTTACAAATGTAATGCTCATTTATCCAGTTTTACCATCATTTATTTTAAATACTTGCAACTATAATTTTCTGTGCACAAAAGAATTTTCTATACATAATACATATGACAAAATTCCGTTTGGTGCATAAGTCATTTAAAGAAATAATGCTAATTGCAAAAGGCAACATACATTATAATTTCTTGGTACTTAATATTACCTACCTCATTTAAAATTTGTGAATCTCGGATCTGATTACTTTTAAACCGATTGTGCATAATTCCAACAGAGTTGATGTTTGATAGTGTCATAGATCTTTGGTCACGGCTTAACTGCAGAGAGCTATCTGGATCTCTTGGAATAGCCCTATTCGTCGCTAAATTACTTTCCGAGGTCGCCGCCATCTTTAACATTACTTTTTTAAATACAGTGAATTTATGCTTTTGTTTATTTTAATCGAAATTTTTAAGTTTCTATTTTTGCAACTTTGAGGTCTCAAATCAAACCCTGTATTTATTTATTTGAAGGTGTGTTTCACAAAACGCTAGAGCTCACGTAAAAAGATACTGAGCTATTTTCCACGTAGGTGTAGGTACCTAAAATTGTTGTTTAAAATGTAATTAAAAGGGTTTGTTTTGCTGCGAACAGAATTTTCGATCCTATATTGAACTAAAGATATTCTTGTAAAGTTTGAGAGGAGAGTGGGGAGGGATCGAGGTGGTTGGGATTTCGACCAGGACTTCATGCTGGATGAGGCTACTTTAGCGATAAAAAAAAACAACAGCTTAATCAAGTTTTTTTTTTCACAAAACTTTTGATTTCTCTGTTTTTTCGTACGACCTGAAAGCTAACCGTCCCCCTCCTTAGTGATCTATTCATAGTTTATTTATATCCTTTCAAATTACGAAAGTAGTAATTTAAAAAAAAGATAACTCAGTTGAACAAGCCAATTTTACGAAACCCAATTTACGGAAAAAGCCAATAATGACAAAAAAAAAAAATTTTCTAAACGAAGTTTTTAAAAACTTTAATTATCAGTAGGGAAAACCGGGGTTAGTTGGCTACAGGGGTAAGCTGACACAGTGCGTTTAACTTTAGAAATTTCCACCAGAAATTTCCAAAATTTAAATGGAATATTCTTATTTAACAAATTTATCTTTCAGTGTAGTACCAGGGCTAGTTGGCAACATGTGCTTACAACTTTTTGCATTGGCCGTAAATTCACTAAAGTTATACAACACTGCAGATCTACAGACTTGCAAAATTATAAAAGATAAGAAGACAGGCCTGTAAATTCTAAAAATGATACAAAAAACGCTGTTGATGCTATTTTTATAGAGGGAAAGTCTATTCGATCGACTTGAGGGCAATAAAAGTTAATGTCAAAAAAAAATGTTGGATAAAGATTATCAAGAGTTTTCATAAAAGAAGATGCACTTGAAATAGATGCTTAACATTTATGAGTATAATCTACCAACCTGTAGCAATTCAATAAGAAATTTTAGATAGTATTAAGACTTTTCAATTTTCAGTTAACAGCCGTGAATAAAAAGATAATGGTCAAATCCTCCAGAAAGTAGTCTTTTTTTTTTTTTTTTTTTTTTCACTGCATGAGCATGAAAAGTTTGTAAATATATATAGTTAAATTGTAATCACTTCAAAACAACATAAAGTCTTTACTTCATTTCGAAATAAGATTTCAGCTTCAACCATAAAAGTTGTCTAAACTTAGTAGAGATTTGCAATAAGGTTCTAAAAAAGTTAGAGATATGAGAATTGTCTATTTAAAATCATGGATAAAAGTAAAATCCGATTTTCATTTTTACCCGTGGTCCTAGATAAACAAGCTTTCAAAAGTTAAGCAAGTATATGCATTTCCATAAAACTGCAGTAAAATTTGGGCAAATGCCAGGAACGCCAAACATTAGGGACGCCGAAAATTAAAACTTTTACATAATATTATGACTATATTTTGGAACAATAACAATTTTTATAAACTGAAACTTAAAAAAAACTTTTTAACATTCAAGATGATCCTAAATTTTGAAAGACTGCAATTGTAAATTGATCGTTAATTCAACTGGTTATTGGTGATTTGCAATTTCGTTGATCACCTTACAATGCAAATTGCAACAAATAATAAAAAAGTAAGATGAAAAGCTTAAAAATTGTAGAAAGTTAAGTTGGAGCAAAGTCGGAGCTAGATATTCTTTTTAACATCAAATTTGATGAGTTCAGTATGAAGAAGATTCTGAATTCAAGTATTTCAAATGCAAAACGACATTTTACTTTTTCATGCCAAAGTTCCTATGTGATCAAAAATGAAAAAGAGCACTTTAACATTACTGAAATTTGTTATGGAGAGGATGGCACATGCCCCTTAATCCTTTCAATTCGCTTGAAAGCCCTGATTTAGTTAATGTAATCAAACTAAAAAACAAACTATATTTAGAGAAGTTACAGTTTTAATGATCTTTTTAAGTGTCAGTATACAATCCAATTGCCCAAATCACATATCTTAAGCACTTATCCCCCTAAACTTTAGCTTTTCAAAAATTCTCAAAACAGACTTATGATCAATTTTATCAGAAAATGCCAAATATTGCTCTAAATTAAAGTCCAAAAAAATGCAATTTCATGTTTTGCATTGATATCTCTCAGTGTAATGCTACGTGAAAATTCGAGCTATTTTTAATGACTGCGTAGTTATACTTTTAAATAAAGAAAATTAAGATTTGGTAAATTTAGGAAAATTAAAAAGATAAATATAAATTTCTTAACGCAACAAGACGTCATTTACAGCAATCGTTAAATATATTTCCATTAAACTGCTATAATTATATTGATTTCTTTAAAAAGAATTTAAAGAATTCGGGGATAATTCACAACTCTAAGTAAGATGCAAAATAGTTAAAATTTAAAATATTTGCTTTCGTTTTAGATATGTTTGTTTATTGCTTTATTGAACCATTCCGAGAATAGTCTTGCTAATTATTATTTAAATCATAGTTTTAAAAGCTTAGCTTCATGCGTAATTTTAAAATGTGCTTTAACCATCAAGAGCAGCGCTGGCCTGACTTTTTGGCACGAGAACCGCATTCAAATACCTAAGTGAGCTAAAGAGCCGCATTAAATATCTTTTTTATGCAATCTTTGTTTAAAGATATTTTACCTTACTGGTGGCGAATTTCGGATGTCTTTTTACTTTTAATCAAAAAAGGTTTAATTGGTTCTAAAAATTCCACAAACCTATAAAAAAAAACAGTACTACTTGAAAGCCACTGTAAAACAGTAAAACAATAGGTCATTTGGTTTATAAGCAAGATCCAGTTCTTAATAAAGTTTTCAAACTGTCTTTGTAAATATAATTTACGATTCCCAATACTAATTTTAGAATGATTGAAAAATTAGAATCTTTTTTTTCTCTTGAAGAATTATGCAATTAACTGGAAGGAACTCAGAATATTTAGGATCACTTTTTAAGGAGCCGAGTAAAAAATGTTTACCAAAACATTGCTGGTGCAACGTCTGTAGCAACACTAAAAAGTTTGTTGATAGGTGCATTGGCTTTAACTAAAACTGTTTCAAGGATTTCTTTTATATCAACTCCACAGGTTGTGTCTTTCAGCTCAACCAAATCTATTAACTCTTCTTTTACAATTATATTTGATGCTACATATCTGAAAAATACTGTCATTTGAGGTTTGTTTTAAATATCTGTTAATTCATCCAGAACTAAACTGAGTTCTTCACGATTTATGTAATTGTTACTGTTGTAATATATGACTCTTTACTGAAAAGTAAAATATCTAATTAATTGTTAATCATTGTTTTAAGTAATACAATTCTTTTCTTTCTGTTATTTGAATTTAATGGATATTCCTTAGAAAAACCTATATTCAAGGTAATCCTGCAGTTAAGCGACGTAAAATAATTAAGGTGGTTCCTACGTAATCAAAAAAAGTTACTTTTTATTCATTAAGCATTAATTTTCTCAAAAGTAGGTACAGAATGTGTAAAAAAAAAAAAATTTTCGAACACCAATAATATATTGATGATCACATAGAGGCCTGTAATAGTCAAAATAACCCCTAACATTTGAGTTTACTAGAAACACAATTACTCATGAGTAAAAGCTCATTTTACTTTCAAACTTGGTATAATTGTTCGTGCTACCTATATCTAGTGCGTGAGTTTTTTTTATTAAAAGATCATGTTTCTACTAAAAGTTATGCTTCAAAACAACTGTATTTTCGTAAAATGTGCCACTAAACAATTTTCTTGAAAAACGATACGGTAGAAAATCAAAAAACAAGAAAAAAATTTGTTTTTAAAACTAAAATCCTCCTTTTAAATAAGTTTCTCCTCCCTCTTTATGTAAGTCTATATCCAATAAACCCTTCTTGATGGCTTTTAGTTTTTTTCTTTTTGATTTTGTCTTCTCTGATGTTTTAATAAGTAAATTTTGGATGCTGCGTCGGTTCATTTTTTCAGATATAATATTAAAACAGACACCGGTCTGTATTCGAAGTTTTTCATACACTTTAACAAGTCCAAATTGACCTTCGTTGAATTGAAGAATAGCACTATATACACCTAACTGTAGAATTGACCTTTCTACAAAGACTTGCTTAGGACATTTCATCCAGATAATATTATTCAGGGACTCGTTAGCATTTTAAGTTTCCCCGTGGATGCACTTGCAAAGAAGATCATCATTTGAAAGATCTTGGAAAATCTTTGACAAGATAGGAAACATCCACTCTCGTAAATTAATCTTCTCTTTGTGTTTTTTTAAGTTTATTTTTCTTATAAGTACACCACGATTCTTCTCCTGGTGGACAAAACATGTGGCGCTTATCTAAGTTAGAAAAGTTGGTACAATGATGAAGGATAGCACCTATCCACTTTTTCATTGAGTAAATTTTTTCATCGTTAGTGCAATTTAATTTTAGACTTCTTCGAATAGCAATACCATAATAATTTGTTATTGAATTGATGGAGTTGTTTGTCAATTTTCCTTTTCCACCAAATGGTGTAGAGGTATTTTTATATTCTTGTACTAGTGCCCTAAGTCGAAAACCTATTCGTTTATTTACATGTCCAACTTTGACGTATAAGGCAACATTAGAATAGCAAAAGAGATGTACTATTTAAAGTTTTAAAGTACATTTAAGATATTAACTTAAAAAATAAAACGGTTGCTATAGCCGTTGCTAGGCACTAAAACTATACCTATCTGTATAAAACTAAAAATATTGTAAAAAGCATAAACAAACTTAAAAAAAAAAGTATATACCACGAGAAAGAGCAATAAATTTTACATTAGAATATCTAATTTGCCAAAAAATCAATTTTTGAAAAAATTTCGACTTTTGACTATGTAGGAACCACCTTAAGTATTTTTGCTTTTAGCGCTCTCGTTCGTAGAGAAAAAATTTCTTTAAACAGTTATAAAAACCAAAGTAGATTAATTTCAAAGTAGTTATTTGCTTGTTTTTTTGAAATACGTTTTTTTCAAATATTTTTTAAATTTGTCTTTATTGTTAATATTTATTTTATCATTTTTATTGTTATATTATTTTATTATTTATTTTAACTTAATATTTTAAAATTGTATAATTTTAGATTGTTTTAGACTAATAATTTATTATAATTATAGAATATAGTCTAGGGGAGACTTGTACTGAATGAACTAAAAAAATTAGACCTTTTTTATAAATACGATTAATATCTATTTGTGGTTTTTGTGATTTTTTAGTTTGATTTCTTAGAAAGAAATATTTAAAATGGACACGCGGAAATATGTAGAATGGTGTTAACGATAACCAACTTGCATTTACTGCATTCACATTGTCAACAAGATACCTCATTGAGCACTTGTAACAGAGCCAATTGATGCTCTCTCTTCCAGCTAAAACATACTTGACACTTGAACAGTAGTGATTCCAGTCTCATTAACATTTCTTATGTTATTTGGTGAAAACTTGTATTTTTTTGAATGCTTATATTCGATCAATGGATGCTGCCTCTGGTTTTCTTATAAAAAGTTCTGGATGACGTTTTAAACAAGCTTTAAACCAATCAACACAAATCAACACATTTATTTGCAAAGGTTTTGTGCAACCTGGATGTGAATGTGGAATTTTCTTCTCAAGTTTTAGAGCATATTTAAATATTATTACTCTTAGTTTAAGAAGGTTTAAACCATATCCCTTTTTTGAAGAAACTGAGCAATATTGAACCAGTTTATCTTCTTCTGATACTGAAAACACTTTCGTATAACTGTTACTACATGGAATAAATTGCAATTTATTTAATCCATCTGATCATTTTTGAGCTGCTTTAATTCTCCTTTTAAGAGTTGAACGTTTGACTTTAAATATCTTAGCAGCTTTTCTTTCAGATAAAGTTTTTGCCTAATGTTCTCAACTACTTCAATCATGTTAGTTGTATCCCAACCAAAATTTACTGCTGTTGCTTCTCTATGTCTCATAATGCTTCTGAAACAAAAAATGAATAAAAATTGCATATAATTTTATCATAAAAATTACTTTTTTGTAATATTTTTTATGTATGACATATAAAAGGTTAAATGTAGAATATTTTAATTTTAAAATTAAATTCATTTTTTGACAACTTTAATGATTTAAATTGAATAAGTTACATTGGGTGATATTTTATTCCTAATATTTTATATAACTTTCTTAAGGTTTTTGATAGACACACTTAAAAGTTTCTTAATCATGCTTGAATCTAAAATATTTGTCCAACATTAAAAAACTCACATAAAGGAGAGACATAAAAAATACTTTCTATCTAGATACATCATATATAATAAAAGAAATATCAAAATATATTTTTACTATTATGATATCAAATTATTGATGTTTTAAAATAACTTCTAGCGAGAAAATACACTGGAAAATAATTTGACTACAAAAAATTTAATAAATTAAAGTAATATTTCACTTTTTTATGAAATAAAATATTTAAAAATACGAATATGCTAAATTAAAATTTATTACCTTACTAAGTAGCTTGTATCCTAAAATTAGCTGCCTTCCAATACCACAATTTATGATTTATTATTTTTTTTAGTATAATATTAGTCACACTTGGTTTATGTTAAAAAAGTGATATTTAAAATTACACGAGTATTTTGTTTTAGTAAGTAACAAACAGAAACGTAAGAAATGCTCATATCGGAGAATGGTCCGGTCCATTCAGTACAATCAATGGTGGTTCATTCATCGCATTTATCAAAATCCACGTTACCCATATAATTACAACAATCTGTACCTCAGAAAACTTTCATTCCACTATTATCCGAAATCCAAAATATATATCTATAATATTAATATTAATAGATAACTTCTCCTTGAAAAACTTTGTAAATTGAAAACTCCGAAAAGTTAAAAAACTACATTTGCCTTGAAAAAACAGAAAACTTCCATAACAACTGCTTTACTTCAAATAATGTTAACCCAGACATAGTTAAGAGAAATTGTGTAACGGTGAATTATTTGCGATGACTAAATTATATCTAACTGGTTTCTAAGTTCTTATATTTGAAAAGGTCCATTCAGTACAAGTCTCCCCTATATAAATATTGTTCTTGTCAATGTTTTTAAAAGATATGTGGCCATGAAAATAGCCGTTCTATTCTTCCACTACAGAGGATACTAACGAGACACACAAAATAAAAATGCCAAAAGTATTGGAAACTCTTGAAATCTTTGATGCCAGTTCGTGAAGATGCGATCTTAACAAGTCTTCTTGCGTACAAAACTGCTGTTGAAGTTGATGCTTAGCACGCATCCAAAGGTTTTTAACGTTTTGTGTATGAACATTTTTATCAAGGGGATTAACAAAACTGCTTTCATACACGATAACTGAATGAGGAATCTAATCTAATCCATCATAAGAAGCCCAATCATCAGAAACGATATGACTTTCTGGCAAAATAAACCTTTCTGTAAAGTTTTCGTGAGCTTGTGCGTTCTAGTCTGGAACTTCAACTTAGAAACACTTGCGTAACTCTCTCGATCTCACCAATTACCCAATGGCTTGGGCGCCTTTGCCTTCGATGATATCTACCGTGAAAGAATTTAGATTCGTCAATTTCAACAATTGGTGTCCCGTCAGCGTTAACACCGCGTATTATTGTCGGTTTTGTTTCCAGGTAGGCTTCGCAGACATCTCGGCAAAAGTTTCCCCAATCAGCTAATGCATTGTTAGAGTCGTTCATGCAGGCTTCATGTTAGATGTCGCTCTGTGACATATTCTAACTCTAGCCCTAAATGTAACAAATCAACTTTTGAAGTGTCATACTAGTTTAAAGAAAGATCCCTCTCTTACACTTTGCTGCTGTTTGCAACCTTTACAATATCATGTAACCATCTGTTGCATCTTGATATACGTTACACCTAAATTGACGTTGGCACGCATCATAGTACATAATATTTTCTATCAGCCTACGCTTTGCTAAACACTTGAAAGCAGATAATTTTGAAATTATTGTTAGTATTTACTTTATCCATTTTGAAACAAAAAGTTTTGCGATAAAGTTAAATTAATACGAAAAGTCACAATAAAATTCCAAGAGCCACATGTGGCTCACGACCCACGTTTTGGCTATTTCTGATCAAGAGTATTGTTCAATAGTAATTGAGGTTACACCCAAACAGACGTCATTTGGTATTAAGAGCCTAAAACCCAACAGTGTTTAGCCTCAGCAAATTGTTAAAACCGTTTTTATTTTTGTGCGAAACGTGTTCCTTTATCTTAACAGAAAAAATAAAATTAAAAACAAAACAAAACAATATTTAAAAAAAAAAAAGGAAAAAAGAATGTTTTTATTGGATCCCCTTCCTAATATCTTATAATATAAGTTGTTGGGGGAGGTTTTTTTTTTTTTAATTTTTTAATAGAATTTGAACTGTGAACTTATTAACAAAAAAAAAAAAAAAAAAATGGTTAAATGACTCGAACTAAAGAGATTGGTACCGCAAGTATATTTTCAAATCGTGATTTCTAGTTAATATTTCAAAAAGGCAAACAAAGTTTATTTGATTTTTAAGGGAAAGACAAAAGAAGGGTAAAGACGGCAATTCAAAAGCTAATGATGTGAATACTGGTGAGGCTGTTAATACTGCGTGAAAAAATTTTGCCCCATGCAGTGAAAAAAATTAAAATAAAAAACAAATGAAAATCAAAACGAAAATCAAAATGTAAAATGAATACATCTCGAGTAGCAATATAACAAAAATGAATACATCTCGAGTAGCAAAATAATAGCGATGAAAACTTACTGTCACAAGCAAATATCAAATTTATTCCTTGAAAACCAAAAACAATAGTTTATTTACGCCAATAGGTCGCCACACCGCAAAACTACCTGCCTTCAAATTCGTCACTATTTCAAGGTTTGCCTTTGTATTTTAAACTCTTTACCACAATTAAACGGTTTGAACCGCAGAAACAAACTCTGAAATGGTAGTAAATCTGGAGTACTAAAGTTGAAATAATTTTTCTGATTATTTTTCTGAATATTTCTGATTATTGATTAACTGTTGTTTCGTCAATTAGCAAAAAATTTAGTTGAATACTTTGGGTTTTGATTGTGATGTGTTTTTAATCTTATTGTACAGAAAGCACTTTTTTAAAAGTTTGATTAGATTTTCCATTAAAAGGAGATAGTTAGGTTGGGAGAAGATTAAGGGATCTGCTTTCACCTTCACCACTCCTCCCCCACCGAACAACACCATTTTTTAGAACATGTTTGATAACTATATGCAAAACTTAACAGATCCAGGACAAGCTGATCACTACAGCACTGTTTGGCTTTTTGAACATGAGGATAAATGGAGGTGTAACATGGGAAATACACTTTTAAAAAGATCCATCGCATAAATCCATAGATCCATCGCTTAAACATGTGAAAAAAGACATTTCAAATTGTTTTTTTCTTGCTTATGTTTAAACTTTTGATTGGCTTGTTATATTGTATATATATATATATATATATATATATATATATATATATATACATATATGTATACATTTATACATATATATATTTTTTTTATATATAATATATGTATATATATGCAAAAAAAATATATATAATATATATATATTAAATATATATATACAACAGTCTATCTTTAATTTCTATCTTAAATTATGTAAGGTTTTTGATGCAATACAGCCACATATTAAAATGTCTCACACCTAGTTCAATAAGGTCATAAGTGCAAAATAGTAGAGCCACGAAAAACAAAAAACGGATTTTAAAGCTAGAATAAATACATTCGCAACGTTATTTTTTTTTTAACTAAATAACTTAATAAAGTAAAATATGTCTTTAGCTGCACACGTTTGCGGATTAAAGGATTAAAAATATTATAACTTGAAACTTGTATGTATATATATATATATATATATATATATATATATATATATATATATATATATATATATATATATATATATATATATAATTAACTCAAAAGTTTTTTGAAATAATTTTGCATGCAGTTTTTGTTACCCTTAAACAGCTGCAAGAAATCGCTCAGCAAATCTATCAGTAAAGCATTTTTGTTTTTGAACTTCGTTTAAATTAAAATTTCTAAAACTTATCTATTCCTTTCTTCAGTACTTACAAAGTTTGTAAATAGTGCTGGTACCTCTCAGCACCCATAACCCCAACTTACTAATGAACTGAACTGTTAAAAAATGAAATATTAACTGAATATTTCACTGGCAATCAAACTGTTTCAACTGGCAATCAAACTGTTCAAAAATGAAATGTTAACGAATTATGTGTAATGTTGTCGAATATACTTTTGTTTAAATTACAAACGAAAAAGGAAATGAGTTAACTATCCAAGACAACTTGCAATAAAATTGACAGAATTTTTATTATCGTCTCTTCCTCACCAAAAATGATCGAAGTCTTTGTAATGATCAGATAAAAATGAAGAGTTGATAAGTAGTAATCACTTCCCAGTGTTGTTGAATCGCTCAATGACAGCATCAGCGGCATAGATATAAACTTTGAGAAATCAAATTATTTTAAATTATTACCAAGAAAATGTAAATAAGATGTTAAACCGTGTTAAGACTTGAATATTTAAACTTCTAGAACGTACAGCAACGAGCGTAACTGACGAAAAAAAATATTATCCTTGTTCAGACGCATTAAAACAGATAATTCAAAAATAGTTGCTAGTAGATTTTACTCTTCAGCCATTTTGAACTTCCATAAAGTAAAAACTAGACCCACCTGATCTAGCTAAAAGGGCAAAGACATTCATTTGTAACTATAAATGAAAGGTTACATTTGGGCAACATCCAGAATAGAATAATTTGTTGTGAGATACCTAATAATTGGACAAACAAATTAGACAGAGAAGTTGGACAAAGAATTTGGACAAATAAAGTGGTATCATCGATTACGCCGTGGTGTAATGATGCCATTTGTTATGCAGTTGTGTAGTGAATAGTAAACGGAGATTTTCGGCTTCAGTATTGGCCGAAACCGAAACCGAAAGTTCAGTTTCGGCAACCTTCTTGGTATGTTTTTGGCTAAAACTATTGCCGTAATGAACCAAACTTTTGATTGGGAAATTTTTTTTTAAGTTTAGCTAACTTGTTTTAAAATTAGTGTGGAATCATGAAGATTTTCTAATTATATTACTGTTTTTTTTTGGGCATAACCAGTTTTTTAATAAAACAATTATAGTAATTTCAATTAAGACCACATCACATAGTTGGTTCAAGTTTTTATTCTCAAATCATTCTTTAAGTGAACTTCAAATATTAAAATGTCTACTCATGTTCTACATTTTCCAAAATTATGTTACATACTAATCGTTTAAGTATATGTAAAATAGTTGTTTCTATATATTTTAGCATTAATTTGGTGACCATAAAAAGATTTAGGGTTTTTTAACATTCTTTTTCAAGTTTCAAACTGTTTCATTTACAGTTTTTGAACCGAATTCTTGGTAACAGTTTCGGCTTAAGTTTGGATTTTGGTCATTCACTAGTAGTGAATGATAATTTAATTCAATAAATGTAAAAATGAAGTGTTATTTTTTTACGCTTATTGAACTAAAATCACACTCTTAAATAAAGCATTGATTACACAGGAAATAAGAGAAAATACTTTAAGCTTTTAATCCACTATTCATATAAAAGCGTCTATAAATTGTCTCTTAGAAATTGAAGCAAAGCAAAAAAAAAAAAAAAAAAAAAAAAAAAGGATTTGCGAGGTTAAATAGGTTTAAATCCGCGGTGTGTATCATAGAAAAGTATTACAAAATCATCTAAAATGTGAAAAGAATCAAAATCTGTTAAAAAGACTATTGCAACATGTGAGAAATACAGTATACTTAAAACTTTGATTTAGTTAATCAGTATAATCTTTTTTTTTATATGAAAATTCCTTAATGCCTGCGCTTCCATCAAAATTTCAAGCTGAGTTGATTAAAAACACTTAATCAAAGAAGTAATCTATTTAGTTTGTATGCGAAAGATAAATTTTATCTTGCATGCACTCACCGTTAAAAGTTAAAGCAAAATGGGTGGGAAAAAAGCATATACACAGATTTTGTGTTTGATGCAAATATTCTCAAAAGGTGAAATCTTTTGAATTTGCATGAAATTGTAAATGTTAGTTAGTTCGGTATTGTTTTTTGTTGCTTTTTACCAGAAATAATTTAGAGTAATAGTTATATATATATTTTTAAATAAAGTTACATTTTTTTAGTAGCCTTGCTAATGAGTGATGCTGAGATTGTATATCCTATTCGTCATCATAATGAACGCTCGCAAAATGATTTGAGCACATCAAAGCAGGTGAGAAATGCTTGGTGCAACTTTTATTTTTCTCTGACAAACTTTCATTAAAACTTTAAATTTTAAAAACTGGAAACTTGGTTTTTAAGTTAACGCAAGCAGCATACTTCTTAAGGTGAGTTTCCACTCATCCGTTTTTGCTACGGGAAAGGGAAAGGGATGGGAAAATTAATAACTTGAGCATGCGCAGTGATTAATTTTCAAAATTAAATTACAAACTGCGCACGCTCGCGTGATTCATTTTCCCTTCCCTTTCCCTTTCCCGTAGCAAAAACGGATGAGTGGAAACTCACCTTAAAGCAGATTTTCCAAAATATATAACGCCATGATCTGTTTCTTTTAAACGTTAACAGCTCATTAACATGTTTAATGAAGATATGTTTGTTACCATAATGTCCTTTCAAAAACCCATCAGCATTTTCATAGTTTTTAATTAATATCTGCTGAAAGTTAATTAATTTATTCGCGCGTATTAAATTTACAGATATGTGATGGGACATCTTTAAATCATTTGATTTCAAATTAAAATCATAAAGATCTTTAATCTTGGTTGATTTTTCCTTTAAAGTACTAAGCCATTAAATTTTATCAGTAAAAACATTTAAAACTAGACCATGGCATTCACCATGGTTTAGACAGTTGTTATTTTTTTTGTTATTGTTTTGACAATAACCTCATGCTATTAGGATCCAACATGTTGATAACCTCATGTTTAAATTGCAGTTGTCGGTGAAAATGGGGTAAAATGGCATAGCTAAGCCATTTTTCATATCAAATAATTTAGGGTTTGTTACTACTAACTGTTATTAAAATTCTTAAGACGTTAAATTAACTGGAAATTATCAAAATAATAAACTAAAATTAAAGTCAAGAAACATCTAGTTAAGTTGGTTCAAGAAGGCGTCTCACAGTGGGAAAAACGCTAAAGCTAGCACGAAAAAACTCGTAGTTCTAATTTAAAAGGACATAGAAATCTGAAATTTTGCGCAGGTATATGAATTGGCAAAAGGCTAACTTGCCTAAAAAAATGGACGGTTTAGATCAAGTAGGCGTGGTACCTACTGTATGTGGAAAATATGCATTTAAGTATTGAAGTGCCAAAAACTTTTTATGTAAACAAAAACAAATGGCTAATGTTGTGAGGGCAGCTTTTTTGCATTTAAATAATCAATAGTTTCTTGTGTCAGTTGGTTGGTTTAACTATTTGACTGTTGTATCTATAGTGAGGTTTAAGATTTAGGGAGGTATGGTTCTAGTGTTATGTGTAAAGGGTTAAGGTTTGTTTGCCGTCCTCAGTATATTCTATTGTACAATGTAACTCAATAAACGTTCTATTTGTGTATAATAGTCAGCACTCTTTTATTGATTACGTTTATATAAATGCGAATAATACTCACTTACTCTACTTGCATGAATTATTCCTCTTTCTGTTCTTTTTTTTATTCGAATATCTCTTCTTTATTTAAATCTTCTGGTTTTGTTTCTTTAACTAATATTTGTTCTGACTTCTGTTTAATTCCTTACTTCTTTTTCTTTTTTATTTACTCATAAAACTTCTTGTTTTTGAATGAATAAAAAAGAACACTAAAGTTCTCTCCCTTTAAAGTTCTTCTTTAAAATTTTCCTTAAAAATTTCTTTTACTAAAACTCCATCTTTTTCCTTCTATTCCTCTCCCTCCTCTCTCTCTCTCTGCTCTAATTTTTTGAGCTTTTACAGTTTTTGGTTGTTTTTGGTTGCGATACCTATTCCTAATTTATTTATAAGGCCGGTTCTTCGTGTTTACGTCTTTTTCCAGCTGTTTTTTTTTTAACTTTTCTGTTTTTTTGTTTATGACTCTTCGCGTTTACATCTTTTCCCGGGTTGTTTTTTTACTTAACTTTTCTTCTTTCCATTTTATCATTTACTTACGTGCAGGTTGATGAATCATCGTGTGTACGTCTTTTCCGGTCATTGTTTTAAACTTTTCCTTTTTTTCGCTTTATCATTTATTTAAATGGCAAGTTGAATAAGTCTCCGCGTGTATCTAACTAGGTATCTAGTTAAAATAACAAAGTTATTTTCCGCAAATGTTTATTTTATATATACGAAATTCATCATTTCTTAAATTAGGACTTTCTTAAAGCATAGGATTTTGTTGGTCACACCACGGTATCGAGTCATCTTGTGTATGTCTTTTCTGATCGTTGTGTTTTCTTAATTCTCCTACCTCACCATATGTAAACAAAAGCTTTCATATTATGTAATTGAAATGTTAAAATAGCGAAAAAAAAACTTCATATTTCAACAAATTTAATATATTATAAAATAAACATTTAGAGAAAAAAATTTTGTTATCTTATCTAACTAGATATCTAGTTAAAACAACTAAGTTATTTTCCGCAAATGTTTTATATATACTAAATTTGTCATTTCTTAAATTAGGACTTTCTTAAAGCATAGGGCTTTGTTAGGTCACACCTTAAATATTTTTTTTAAATTATAAGTCATATGCAGAACTAGTATCGGCGTCAAAATCCTCCATGTCTAAAGATTTAACAGCAAAAGTAATATTATTGCTTAAAAGCACTGAATTTTGACGGTGTAACGGTTTTTTGCTGAAACGAGAGGATCACAAATATTTTTGGACAAACAATTACTTTCCATAAGATCGCCTTCATGAATAACAAACTTGTGAACACTGCATAGCAAATAGTACTAAGGGTACTTGGAAAAATCGCCATGAATGTTTTGATTGTCTCTTGTTCCGTTTCCAGGCGTTAGAATATCGACAAGTTAACTGATGTGTGATTATTGAGTATTTATTGTATTTGCTTTTGCTTGTTACATTATAACGTTTTAAGTGGTAGTGCAAGCTAGCCCTTTTTTAAATCGAAAGTCTATATAATATGTGCAAAATACACTCGAAATATCGTATCCAAGCATAAAATGATGACAATCTGTATTCGTAGAGGGTTTTATTTGCTTTTACCTTTTCAATTTTATACAAACATCCTAGCTTATGGTCTAGCACCACAAATGGTACAGGGTTTGAGATTCTTTTTTAAATGCAATCTTTAGTGGTCTACTAATTCGGGTTGACAAAGGTTTTCTTCTGTGAGCCGTAAAAGGACAAAACAAACTGCAAAAAGGTTTTTCGTTTGATGTATTAGGTACACCTCCTTTAAATTTTTGCTTATAAATGGAATGAGCACTTAAACCATCACATCCCCTTTTATATATCTTAACTAACTGTTAAGATTTAGTCTGATACAGGACCTCCTTTTGAACTTCAACAAGCTTGAAACTGTATGATTGATTTAATTTTATAAAACTATTCCTGCAGAATTTTCTGGTACCAAAAAGGGATTGCTTGAATAAACTTTCTTCTTTGCAGCTGTTATGAAAAGATGTGATGGATATATATTAGCACGAGACTGCATCATACGATGGATATGCTTTAGAAACAGACTGCATCAGAGTATAAGATGCCTCCTTAAATCCTCCATCTAAGTATAAAGCTTTTATCCGGTGTATATGGAATAGGATCATTGAGTGGATTAAAAATAAGTTTTTTTATTATTTTGGTATTTTGCGAGATAAAAACTGGTTAGAAAACTTATTAATGGTTTCAAGATCCAGGCCACTCACTTAGGAAACGCATATATATATATATATATATATATATATATATATATATATATATATATATATATATATATATATATATATATATATATTTTATCGTAAAAGCTTGAAATAAATATACTTTTTTTATGTCTTAAATGACCTTCTGAATTGCTTCTTGGAAAAAGTTTGGTTTAGATTTGGTAGCCTTCCGAATTTCCTGATACATTTGCGAGCGGCCAAATCAAAAAAGGGTCAAATTGATTATTTTCAAAAATGTATGTGCCATGTTCTGTTACACCTGATTCTTTTTAACATCTTTTCTTTTTTTATTTACTTTAATTTCTGCTGTATTGGACACATCAGAGATATGGTGGCAATATGACGGGGCTACTGCCCATATAGCTCACCTGACAACTGAACTTTTAAATTAAGCTCTTGGGATATTCTGAAATTACTTGCCCACCACACTCACCTAACTTGACTGCTCCAGACTTCTTCCTGTAGGGGTATTTAAAAGATAGAGTATATCGTAACAATCCTCGAACAACTGAATAACTGAAGCCCATCACCCGAAAAGAAATAGAAGAAATTAACCAAGAAACATTAAGACAGGCGACGATTCACGCCTTAGATAGAGCATGTCTGTATAAAACCAAAAAAAGATTATTTAAAGGATATATTGGGTTGTCCAATAAATCATACCGTTCTATCATTTATATAATTTTTTTTTTGTAAAAAAAACTGGCTTGCCATTTCTAATACTCCTGCTAATTAAAGTTACTTTTACAGGTCCAAATTTATGGAACTCCAAGTTGACAAAAACCAACATCTACGAATATAATCGCAACCAAGCTAAACCCAATGCTGCTTAAGCCTTCAGAAACATTTGTTCCATTTACAAAGAATCATAACAGAAAAAACAGCTCGCAATTGGTTGAGTTGGTTTAAAAAAAATAATCAATTTGAGCTAAGCGATTCTTCTCGGTCTGAGCGCCCAGTGTAATGCAATGTGGAGAGTTTCTCTAAAACAAAAATCGCTAAGCAACTTGAGCAATGACTGAATAAGTTAACTAGTCTTCATAGACAGTGTTTAATCATCTTGGTTCTATGAAAAAAGTCTAACAAAAACGAATAATCGACAACGCGTATCAAGCAAAATCCAAATTCATGCAAAGTTATGCTCTGTGTATGGTGGGGAATGAAGGGCATCTTTTATTGGAATTTACCAAATAGATACCAAACAATTAGTACGGAAGTCTATAACCAACTGCTTAAACGATTAGCTGCAGCTGTCCAGCAAATACGACCAAATAGTCCTAATGAACTAATCTTGCAACATGACAACGCCAGACCTCATAAGACAAATCTCATGAAAACTGCCTTTTAAGAGCTTCGATGGTAGATTTTTCTGCATCCGCTCTACTTGCTCAACATCGCGCCTTCTGATTTCATTTTGTTCCACCATGGACCTATAAGAGATAGACGTGCAACCTATTGTTTTTTTTGCGAACCATGCTCGTTGAGTATTGTTACAAATCTTTTGTTTTAAACAATAGAAATTAAATTATATTAAAGTCTGTCGGATTCGTCCAAAATTTTTGGTCTCGTCTAACCAGTCACATCAACTTCCTTTTAGTTATTCAAGATAACAGCAATAGAATCAGATTTTATGATTATTTTATATAGATAGACATTCTTAACATTTTAAGAAATAACGCTGATGATAATATAGAAATTGAGATCATTTACTTGACTACTTAAGTACATGTATAACTAGAGATATAATAAATAATACAAAATATCAACTAGATTTGTAGCTACCTAGAGCATATTGGTTTTATGTCCAGGGAACTACTCCATCTACTCTATTGCTGTAGACTTCCAGTTTATGAATATTATAGAATTTTCTATTTTTATGTTTAACAACAGAAATATATACAGTTCAGTGGCGGATCCAGGAAAAATATTGACTGTAGCAAAAGTAAAACCAGAGAACCACGGCAACAGTGGTGTAGCTAGGTGACGAAGGACCTTTTTTTTTTTTTTATTTTTCATAAGATATAGATACCCTTCAAAAATTTAAAAAGTTTTGCTGGCAGAAATTGTTTAATTCGGCGGTGTTACATAATTTAATCTGATCTATTAAAGAATGATTGTTTGCTTTTAACGCTTGATGCAGCTCCGTTTCTTTCATTAAAAAAGTTTATAAACTATATATAAAGTAATTTCAATTCAACCAAGTACAATTTTGGTTTTTTGCTACACTTGCTACAGGTTCTCGGTTAATGACTTTTAGTTCTTATATAAGACCTCCTTGTAAAAAGGTGATATTAAATATGTATTCAATATTATAAATCCACGGGGTTAAGCTTAGAATTGTTTGAAAACATGACAAACAGGATTTTGCTACAGTTGCAACACATAATTTGCCATTTTATATCACTCTCAGTCAAAATTAAGTAGCTACGCTGCGAAATGTTTGACATTCTTACAAAAGTTTATGAACATGAGAGACAAAACCCTATAAAAACTCGGGTTTTTTTTAGCGAAAATTTTATTTTTCGATTTAGTAAAATTAGTTAAGCTACGACAGCGGCCAAAAATTGATCTAAAATTTTTCTGTTACCTTACATAAATATATATATATATATATATTTTTATATGTGTGTGTAGAAAATAATAATAAATGTAGTCCGAGTTGACTGTAGCAATTGCTCCACTTGCTACACCCTGGATCCGTAAATAATTAAGGGGAATATATATTCGATTAGCTTTCGACTTAGCTTTATTTAGCTTTTCGGTTCGATTAGTTTTCTGGAATCGAATGTTTTGCGGCACGAACTTAATAGACAACTCGATAATTGAAAAATTAAATAAAATTTATTTCTTAATGTGTGTTTTCTGTTTATGAAAGAATAGATGTGAATTATTCAGAAATGAAAAAGTTTTTTTTTTAAAACGGTGAAATTGTGACCATTGGGCCACCTTGTGTGACTAAAAAAAAGAAAAAAAGTTTATTTTGCGATGAAAATGCGAAATTTCGAATGTATTTGTTTTTCGAATTCCTTAAATGAACTAAAATAATAATAACATAAATTAAAAAGAGGAATTAGCAGTAAGTTAGAAGCGGGCTGAAAAGGTTCAGAGGAAGAGAATATAGTAAAAAGATGACAAATTATGGCTCATGTTGACGAAATCAGTTATGAACAACTGCATTTAAATTAAAAAGCTTAGTAGAGGAGAAAAAAACTTTTGCTAGGAATATCAAACACTTTGTTGGAAAAATTCATTTGTAAACAAAAAAAAAAAGCATGTCTTCTAACTTAATTGCTGTGCAGGGTCAGGAAGCATAACATAGCCGCAATAATTTTTGTGCAAATTAAGGCAGTTAAATTTTACGAAACAGTGAAACCACTAAGTGAGTAGATATGTTACAGTGTTAATTATAGCAAAATAAACTTCCTAATTTAAGTTCAAATGAGTAATAGAATTTAGGTAGTCATCTAATTTTTGAGAATTCCTTTAGGATGGAATTCATGAAGAGTATGTCACTTATGAAGTTAAATCAAAGAAGACCCATTATGTTATGGACCTGAAAAAAGCTGAGTAAGGATAAAATTTCAATAACATTTACATAAGTCTCAATTTGAAAAAAAAAAAAATCTTATCTCCACCTATTTATAAAAGATCGGTTTTGATTTGTATTTGATTGTCTTTCCTAATGATTTATGTACAGTAAAGTGCATCAAGGATTCATATGGCTTAAGTCTAAAAAAAATGGAAAAGAAGTTGCTGTTAAGGTTTGTTTTTATTTATAGACACATGTAATTCTGTTGTTCAGAAATGTAATTTCAAACATTTTGACCAGGACTTATAGATCTTTAGCTAGAGCAAAAAAGTTGGTTAGTTTAAGTTATCTTAGTTAAAATATGTGTGTAAATATATATATTTGTATATATGACTACAGCATTATCCTGAGCATTGTTACTATGAAGGCAAAGTTCGTGGAGTTAAAGATTCATATGCTTTCATCAGCACTTGTAGCGGAGGATTAACGTGAGGATTTTTAGATGCATTTAAATTGTGTATGTATGAATGTATGTATGTATGTATGTATGTATGTATGTATGTATGTATGTATGTATGTATGTATGTATGTATGTATGTATGTATGTATGTATGTATGCATGTATGTATGTATGTATGTAAATTTATAAATTCATCTCAATGGTTTATCCCTGCAAAATATTCATCTGAAAGAGCTCTTGCATAATATATCAAAGGAAAATTTATGGAACATTGTTGTATTTAAATGCAAAGTGGAGCCAAATTTTGAAATACCAATATTTATCCTAGTTGCAATGTTATAAGAAAAGCTAAAAAGTATTGCAATCCAGATAAGAACCTATAGTAGATAAGTGTAGAAAAAATCAACACAAAAACTTAATGAAAATGAAGCTAAGTCAGAAGGATTTTTCTTTTCTGTATGTCTAGTCTCTTTATAGTTAACCCTTTAGTTGTCAGGTTTTATGACTAAACTCTTATCCTTCATTTACAGAATTTTGATGAGCTATCAAAAAGTTACTGACAAAAATAGGAATTAGTTGTAGAAATATGTTTTAAACATAAATTAAAATTAAACCTAGTCAATAGGATTTTTTTGAGATGTAACAGAAGCATCAGCTTTGATGTAACAGAAGCATCAACTTTGCATGCACTGATAAAATACTTTGAACTTTTCTCCACATATTTTATTGTCTTGCCACAAAAAAATAGAAAATTCTTGAAAATCTAGAAAGATAAGAAGGATTTTAAAGGAAAGGAAAAAATATATTTAAGACAAGTTAAAAAACAAAATTGGATTACTAGTGGGTTTTAAATCTGCCTTTGAAACCATGAATGATGGTAATAAAACTAGAGGGTTTTTTCCAAAAAACTTCCCTTGCCTTTTCTTACTGACATAAATGAAAGCTTCATAAAAAGCATTTCTCTTATATTAAAAATGTCTTAAAAATGGATATAAAGTAAATACATATGATGGCTATAAAATAAGAGGCTGCTGAAAAATATGTAAAGCACAAGAAGATGAAAAATCATTTGTAGAAAATACACATTGACTTCTACAATTTCTTTTACTATTTCATCTCAATATTACAACTGTTATATTTAAATTTTAGAGGAACAATTGATGATAGCAAAGCTCGATATGACATAATACCACAGGTAGTAATATCATAATTTTTTTATATATATAATAAAGCAATAAGTGTCTTGAGATTTTTTCTGTTTTGTATCTTTCTAAAATTTTTCAGAGAAATGGAGTTGGACACTACTTTCGCAATGTTGATCATCTAGTAAAGAAGACTTTAAAGCAACTGAAGGCTTCATCATTTTACAGTAATGTTTTAGTATATTAGTTTGTTAAAGTTGATAAGAAACCTGCTGAAGATCTATTGGCTTTCTACCTTTTATTAAATGTACTTATAGTTACAAAAATGTTTACTTATTCTTTAAGCAGAGATTTTTTACACATTTTACACAATAACCATTTACGAAAACATAAAAAGGTTTATAGGTTTTGAGTGTGCTGCTCTATGATTTTAAGTTTTGATTCATTATATCTAAATAAAGTTTTAGCTTAATAGAACTTGAAAGTGTTGGCATCATGAAAGTAATTAAAGTCAAGACATCTTGAATCAGAGTTGATAATTACAGAAGTGTTTAACTTTATTATTGTTTTATACTTGAGAGTATAATCCTCTGCCACAATTTTGCTTCATTTTAGTAAAATCCATTTTTTACAGTATGATCTGTTTAAGACGGATTGGAGAAAGCATTACTATAAACAATGATTATGTAGGCTACTACAATGTGCCAAACATTAGGAATGATACTCTTGTTAATGCAATAAAGTACAATTAAAAATAGAATAGTCTTTACAGAATCTGTGTGCTCAAGCACTTCTAACATATCAAATATAACTAGTTATTATAAAAATAGGTGAGGAGCCCAAAGTTACAAATTGTTAAAATTCTACCAATACAATGACAGCAGTAGAATAGACTATACAAACGTATTAACAGTTGCGAATTTTGCAAGTGAGTAGAAATGAAAAAACTCTTTTTTAAGACTCTGGGTATTAGAACATTTTCTTATATGTTAAAGGTTGTTGTGTGTAGGCGAGTGAGAGGGGGACAGGGCCTTAAGTCATGTTTTATGAGCCCTGTGAATGAATAATACAGTCTTGTCTCATAAAGCTATTAAAAATTTCCAATACTGTGTATATTTTTAAAGGATTTTCTTATTTTTGTAACAAAGTCTCTGTCTTTTAGAGGATGATAAATCACATAAAATAACAAAAAGAAGTTTCTCATCATCAGATGTAAGTTATAAAAAGTTAAAGTTTTAATTTGTTCTCTTTTAAACAAATTGACTATTTATTTGAAGTTTTTTTCTTCAGGGTCCCATTGAACTGGTGAATGTTGAACCTCAATACCTTCCTTACATTACCAGAAACCAAACTCGTTTTGTTGAAATGTTTGTCAGCTGTGATCACAGAATGGTAATAAAATTGCCAACAATTTTTTAACAAAAAAATTTTTTTTAAAAAAAAACTTTTTTTTTTGTTGTCAAATTTTTTTAAGTGCTTTGAAGTATTAGTTAAAAAGTTTTTTAAAAGAATGTGTTTTTAACACATTATTGTTAGGTTGCATATCACATTTTTTGCAATTTATCGCTTGAGAGCGGGTTGCATAAAAGTATGCTTTTAGTAGACTTGCAGTAGAGAGTGTGTACCATACAAATATAAGTCTGTATTTGCATTTGTAAAAATTATTTGTTTATTATTTTTTAGCCATATAAATTACCCATATAAAAAAGTATTTTGTCAATCAATAATCATAAAGTAAATATATTTGAGTATAATATTAAAAAAACTTCATTAAAAAAGCCAAGTAGTGTTAGACTTATTGGAATTTTACTAAATATCCCAATATCTGCCAATTTTATAAGCATTATAAGCATTATAAGTTATCATCTGTGATGTATTATACATGCATAAATCATATTACGTTTTGACTAAAGATATTTTTGTTAATGTTTTTTTATTTCCTTTATTAATGATTGAGTTTAAATTGATTTTTAATTGTAAAATGTTTATCTTTTTTTTTTTTATTTTGAATTTTCCTCTAGCTGCCTACGTACAATAACAGTCGTTCTCTGTTAATTGAAAGAGTCTTAAATGCATATGCTCAAGTTGACAAGGTGTGTTTTAGACAGAAATGTTTTTCTAGATAAGTTATAGTTATTTTGAAATGCTATAAAATTTATTGGTTTGTTACACTATGATCTTACCTAATTATGCCATTCTTTTTAAACTTGCACAACTGAACAGCATTGAAGAAATTTTTTTTTTTTGCATTTTTAGAAAAAAAAATTTCAATTTTTTTAAGTGTCAAAATGAAATTTCCATATCTAAATGAATTTTTCACATGGTGAATTCAGATTGATTAATGAAGTTTGTCAGTTGGTTTAGTTTTTACGCAATGAGAAAAAAATAATGCACTACAATTGAACATGTGCCATATAAATTTCTAAAAGTTTAAATTATATTGGCAGTGAATGCATGAAATAATCTTTTATATATTTATCAAGAATAACTACATAAGTAAACAAGTTCAAAAGTTTAACTTTCTCATTAAACTTGTCTTCAGTTTTTCTGCTCTTTATACTTTTGTTTTGTTTTCAAAGAAGAATGATCTGAATGAAAATTGTCCAGCAACAGTCTCCTAAGGTTGATGGTCTCTGTTTACTTTAATATATTTTTTCGAGGTGCTCTTTATGCTTATCATTCACTCCATAACTTGATGCAAAGAAGTTCAGATAAGTGGCTAGAAAATAAATTTGAAAGCACATGTTTTAACCAAGGAGTTTGATGACACTGAAATGAATCCTTGTAGCCTTTTCCTTGCCATACAACAGAAAAGTAAACTGATCATTTTTAGTAAATTTGTAGATCTGTTGGTTAAAAAATTTTTACTTACTTTTGTAGCACTAAATGTTGGAATTTTACCTATTAGGTACAGGAAATCTGATTTATTCTAGTCCATTGCATTCGCCATGTTTTTCATTAATCCCAAATTGATTTGTGATGAAGGTAGTATAACCTTTATTGTTACCTGTAAGTGTTGGGTACTTAACATCTTTGTTCCCTGGTAGTAATGTCTGCTGTAGCATTCAGTTTGATATTGTTCAATTTCTTCTCACAGGTCACTTTGAGTTGCTCTAATTATAAAAAAAGTCTAATAAACAAAAAACTGTTTAACAGTTTAGATATCAATTATGAGATTTTATTCTTTTGTATTATTTTGTAAGACATCAATTATGAGATTTTGTTCTTTTGTTTTTTAAAAAAGATCAGGTTTTTTACTACAAGGCCAACAAAAGTGCATGACCTGTTCATGTACTTAAATGTAAATTACCAGCTCATGTACTTTTGCTGGCCTCATTCCTGATTTCAATGGCACTCTCAGAAAAAGAACCTTTACCCTATTAGATACTTAAAATAGTTAAAGAAAGAAACAACATAAACTACCATCCTATCCCCAGACTGTGACATTGAAATGACTTTAAAAAATGATTGCTAGAAAGCCCAAACAGACCTTTACATTTCTGCTTGAAAATTTATGTATTTGGTTTCATGGTTGTCATATCAATAAGCAGGTCCCTGTTGAACAGTTTTCCTTATATATGTAATCAATATAGTTCCATTAATTGTGTTGTCAACGCTACAATAAAAATCTCTTTGCTTTTGCTAAACTCTTAAAACTTACAATTGACTTTAAATGTACTGTTCTGAAATGTGCCTCTGTTTTTGGTCTTTTTAAGATCAATCATACCCTTCTTCTTACAGTCTAAAATGCAATCTGAAAAAAAAAATATGTATATCCTTATATATATGTACTACCATAGATATATAAAACACTGGATTCGGCATAGCCATATCTGGCCTTAAAAAAAAATTGAAGCCGAGCATTTTTTGAAAATATGACGTAGAGTGAGGCAAAATGTTTCTACACAAATGAATTCGTATTACTTCAGTATTATATATTCAGTATAACTTCACTGTAAGATAACTGTTTGTTATTAATTGTTTATTATACGAATTCGTAAACAGTTTAAAGTAGCATTTAAAATGATATAGCATTTTACTTTTGTAATTAGGTTTAATAAAAGTAATTATGTATTAATAAATTTAAATAAAATTTATCTAATCAGATTATATAATCTTTGTCATTAAGTTATTTGGCTCAAGACTTGAGACTATTAAGAATTTATCAGTATAGCGTGAGTCAAGAGACCTAAGGAATTAATAATAAACAGTTATCTTACAGTGAAGTTATACCGGCAAACAAAATATACAGTCTAAATGTTGAAATTATGTTCCTGTTGAATATTGATTTGGCTTTCAAAATATAGTATTTTCAAAAGACTTAAAACAACTATATATAAATCTATATGTGTGTACATTATATTCACTATAATATATACCTATATTTATGTATATTGTACATGTTTGGTTTACTGTATATTGACAAAGACTTTAATCTGTTGGATTAAGGTAATTTTTTTACAATATAATGAAAAATACTGGTAATATTAAGGACTGAAAATAGTTTGTATGTACCAGTTTATGTGTGTGTGTGTGTGTGTGTTTGTGTGTGTGTGTGTGTGTGTGTGTGTGTTTGTGTGTGTGTGTGTGTGTGTGTGTGTGTGTGTGTGTGTGTGTGTGTGTGTGTGTGTGTGTGTGTGTGTGTGTGTGTGTGTGTGTGTGTGTGTGTATATTCAGAAATAATTTGCATTATTTGCAAATGTTTTGTAATGTGTTATTAGGAGGAACATAAACACTTTTTTATTGATTTAAAGTTAAAGAAAAAACTTGAACTCCAGTTTCGTGAACTTTAATGAGACATTCAGAAATAATATTTGCTTTTTCTTTTGAATTAAGTCCATCTGTTAAAAAATATGCTACTGGGATCTTCCAATGTCCATTAACAGCAACTAACAGTAAAACAAACGCTTCCTTAACAACACCATCACTGTCATCATTAAATCCTGTTCCATAATCAATATGATTTATGTCCATCCCAATCAATTTGCTTTCGAATTGACATTTCATCCATCATCAAACTGCATTTAATTTTTTTATTGAATTCATCACTTTTTAACTTTAAAATTTGGAATGCTTCATGAGTAAACCCTGGTTGTCCATTAACACTTCTATACCATCGTCTCAAAGTATCTGGATGAGGAAGACAAGTGTCAAAGGACTGTCTGACAAAATCATATGCTTTTGCTGAATAAAAATGTAATGTTAATGCAAAAGTTTGCAATGATGGAGGATATTTTAATTTGGCTTTGGATTTCAGTTTTCTTTGAATCAAACCTTTAGTTTCAGGATTAAGACTACTTAAAGTTGCTGTGGCTTCATCACTAATCAAACATTTACCTTGTAATTTATTGATCACATTTTGAAGTTTTGCAATTTTTTTGTTGAGTGTGCACTTTTGTTGCATTACAAATCTGATATGTTTTTTCTGTGATTTATATGCATCTAAGACAAAAGACAACTTCTTTTTGACAGTTTGCAGATTGTCTGAATCAAATTTGATGCAATCTCCTAAACACAATATCTTATCAGTACTAATCGTCTTTTCCTTTAAGGTATTCTCTATATTTATCTCAATTTTTTCTTCTTTAATCAGTTTTTTTTAACTCTTTCAGTGGGTGTTTTCTGAATATTATGTGTAGCTGGTTTTAAATGTTCTGGAAAATCAAAAATTGTTGGTACTGCATCAGATTTAAGATATTTTCTCAAGCAGAAACCAGATGTTTTGTTTTCATCAAAACAATCTTTAGAAAAATGATCTGAACAAATATAACTTGCTAAAGAGGGAACAAAATTATTTCATTTTGTTACAAGAAAGAACCCATGCTTCTCTTTTTTCTGTATTTACAGGAAATCTATTTAAGAATGCATAGCTAAGATTCATTATACATACTGTGCCTGTCTTTTAAAATCTACATAGTAAAATTATATTGAACCTTTATAAATAAAATGTTTCAAATGTATATAAACTTCTTTCTTACCTATAAAAACTTCTTGAGACCCCTTAAACAGATCTAGCTGTACATCCAAAAGCACTGCAAGAATTAACCATTTTAAAACTAATACCAAATCTTGAAATAAAAAGTACATAAACATATATGTATATTATAGATAAATATATTATACATAAATGTAGATGTATAATTTTGTATTCATTGTTAGTCTTCTAAAAATTCCATATAAATTTTAGATCATACAACCATGTAGAAGATATTGTGTTAATTCACAGCATAACATTTTAATAAAATTATACACTCTTTTAGCATTTTTTTGCCTCACTCTACGTCATCATGGTAAACTTTTTTCGGCTTCAATTATTTCTGTCTATGCCGGATCCAGTGTTTTATATATCTATGTGTACTACAGATGTCCTTTTAGTTTCCAGATTGTACTAGAGTAGTTTTAGTTTCCAGATTTTACTGCAGATGTCCTTTTAGTTTCCAGATTGTAATCTGATAAACTTAATTGTCAACTTCTAAGATTCAGAGTCCTGCAGAAAACATAAGTTATTGTAAGAAGTATTACAATTGCTTGAAAACGAAAAATTGTTGTAAATAATATAGTCAGAAAGAATTTTCTCTACTTATCTACCTAGTATAGTATGCACCTGGTGAACTAAACTGCACTTGACCAATTTATTCTATGTTTTCTAACTTATTTCACATCAGAGATAAATGAATAAGCTTTAAATAATCATTGTGAGGCTAAACTTCATCTTTTATTAAGTCAGAGAAACTGTTTGGCATGTCATGACTTGTTTGATCTGATATTTCTGAATTAGTTCCCTTTCCACAGCAACAGTGTTGTGGAATTCTCCAATTTCAATGAGTTAAAAAATCTTTTAAAGATAAAAACTCCAATATTCACTGTCTATACAACTTCCAATATATGAAGCCCAGATGCAAGAAAAAAAAGGTTTTTTTTAGTAATGCTTCTGAATTATGCTTTTTGTACTGTTATAAGTTTAGTATTATTGCATCAATATAGATTACTGTGCTTCAAAAAAAAAAAAAAAAATGCATTGCTAATCAGTTCACCATTGCCTCAAAGCCAGCTTCACCATTTTAGAATGGAGCCACTAAGATTAACAATTTTCTATTTTTGAAATACCTTAATTTATGTTGATTTCTCAATGTAAATTTCAATTTGCTCTGTTAGGCTTATCAAGCTATTAATGTACGTTTGGTAGTGGTTGCCATTGATATTCAAGAAAATAAACCTTCCTTTCAACGTTTCTCAATGGGTGGTGAAGAACTAAGCTCATTTAGAAATTACGTTAACAATGTAATTAGAAAAACTTCATCTTTTAAGGATGTTGACTTTGATGATGCCATGTTTGTAAGGTTAGTCATAGACCTTTTTGGTTTTTCTTTTTTTTATTCACTCAATCTAACTTCAAAATGTTTTCATATACAACATAAAAAGTGGTACCTAGCAGTCTCTAGTTATTGCATAAAAAAATGGTCTGGTAAACAATACATTTATAAGAAAGTGATTATTTTGTACTATATTTAAATTCTCATTAAAAAAATTAGTCTGTAAATCTAACTTTTTTTTAAGAAGCTTTATAAGTATTCAATAATGATCAAACATAAATTAGATAATTATTTTGCTTGAGTGAAATTTTTTTCATTGAGAACTGTAATTTTTTAATGGTGACTTCTTGCAGTCATGAAGGCTGGTCTGATTGTGCTGGAATGGCTTGGGTAAATGCCATGTGTGGTGGAAATGCTAACAGCGTTAATGCAGTAATGTATTTATTACCAAAGTTATCTTTTTATATCATATTAAAGTGGCACATTTATTTTTTTCTAATTTTTGTAAATATATAGTGGGATTATGACAGCATAAGTGGTCCAACAGTTGTACTTGGTCATGAGTTCGGACACAATATGGGATTTAATCATGATGCAGGTAAGAAGATTGCTCAAGTCTAACTTTTAATTAGTCAAAACACTATTTAATAAGTTTTTTATAATGTCAGACATGTTTTTATGGTAGAGTGGCATGAACTATTTCTGTCTTACTTTTATGCTCAAAATATAAAAAACATTTAATCTGTAATATGTTTTTCATAAAACAGCACTGTTATATGTTCTCTAAATTAGAGATAGTTTTGTTAATCTGAGAGTTTTGACCAAAAAAAAAAAGTTATTGTTTTTTGTTATTTTTTAAGACTTTTTTTTAAACAATTTTTGGCATCCATATAATTTCTGGTTAAAATGCTTTAAGCATACTTTCTTGCAAACTATTTTATGCTCCTAAATATAATCTTTTAAAAATCTTTTTATCTCTTTAAAACTAAGTTAGTAATGCTTTTTTAGAAAGTAAAAATCACATTAATTTCACATTAGCAATTCATTATTTTTGTATAAACATTGTTCATAATTTTATTTTATGATTGCAAAACACTCATGATATCTTCAGATCTTTTTTTCCTTTAGATACTTGCAAATGCTTAACACCAAGAGGATGCTTTATGGGAGGCTCAAAGTAAGCTATAAATAATAATACTTCAAATATAAATATAACTATAGATTTTTAGTACAAATATTGTATTGTGTATATATATTTTCGAAGCAGGTTATAAGGATTATCTCATTAAAAAATTTTGCAACAAATGTGGCATACTGGACCATGTTATCTCCAGCTCCTATAATGTGGCATTCAAAAAAAAATTTTTTTTATGTAAGAGTATTTGCCCTGTTTTTATAAAAATTAGGGTTTCTGACATCTAGAAAAATTGCTAGTGCAAAAAATGCGGTAAAGTGGTTAGCTTGAAGGAACCCTGGGTCATTTAAGAACTTAGAACCTTTTAACAGTTTTTTTTTCTTTTTTAAATTAACAGTATTTCAATTTACATTTATAAAAATTTTGTTATATAATAAATATGAACTCTCTTTAAGCTGTTAGATTGGCCTCTGATTGGTGTAAAACAAAATAACAATATTTTAAAAATTCATACATTACCACTCACAAGATTCAGACCACATTAAAAAAAGGTTGATTTCATAAACTTAAAAACTCTTGTTTTGTTTATTTTAATATTAATGTAAGATAGTATATATTTATGTACACTACGATTAATAATTACTTGATTGACACTACTTTTGCAAAGTTTTCAATGTTTAACTTGCAATTTGTGGAGAAAAATGAAAAAATCATTTGAATTATCTATTACTATATTATCATATTTTCTTTAGATTTGTAATTGACTCCTTATAGCTGTAATTTATTGAAAAAACAAAACTTTTTTCACAACCCCAAAATTATACAAACACTGATTAATTGGAATTGAAACAATCGCAAACAGTTCTAAAATTTTTATTTCAAAAAAATTCAAGTTTTCCAATATTTTGGTCTGTTGCTCGATAATGTAATAGATCCAGATAAAATTAAAAAATTTTGAGGATTGCTGCAGGTCATAAATCTTTAATCAACAAGAGTTCATCTTGTCCTTAACTTTAATGTAGACGTGCTTTCAAACCATAAACAAGATTGCTTTCCTGACAGAATCCAATATTCTCACATTCTATATTGAAATTAGCAGTGTATTTGGTTTAAAGTTATATATTAAGTTATGATTAGATTCATGAGTATTTTTAATGGAAACTAGAAATTGGAACAAATGTGCAACAATGTTCTAAATATCTTAATAATTCAATTGTTCACAATCAATTTATAATTGGTTGACAATTTGAAAGGATAAGTGTATTTTTTTCATATTAAAATTATTTCATGTTAAAATTAAATTCAATTAAAACTATTTTCTTTTAAAATTGTTTCACTTTAAATTTGTTTCACTTTAAAATTTGAATTTGTTAACAATATTTTCCCCTCATTTTTTTTTGTCACTAAGATCACTCTACACTAAATTTAAGTTAACAGTTTTTTGTTTAAACAATTAAGTTTTCTTCCATCTATTTTTTTCTTTTAGATATTTTATAAGTGAAAATGTATTTTAGATCAAGTAGACCAGGATTCTCAGACTGTAATATGGATGAGTTTAAAAAGAATGAATATCCCTGTCTTTCAGATTACCCGACTGCTGTATGTATAATAAATTAGAACTTTTAGCTGTTTAAGTTGTTTACAAACTATTCTTGTGTTATTTTTTCATGGATGTTAGCTTTGTACAAAATACATAAATGCATAATAAGATGCTATAATAAGAAGATTAAAAGTATTGATTAAAGAAAACAAAATTGATATTTAATAATAACAATTAAACAATAGTTTTATTGTTATGAAGCTTTATTGTCTTTTTTTTTTTTAATTGTATTTAAAAGTTATTTTATTGCTAATGTTAACTTTTTACTTAGCCTTTGACTAAAGTATGTGGCAATGGAATTCGTGAAGGAGATGAAGAATGTGATTGCGGAACATCAGAGGTTTTTTTTAATTTTACAAAAAAAAGTGAAAAAATTTACATTCAAAAAACAAATTCAGTTTCCAACTTGATAAAAAAAAGCAAGTGTTTTGTAAAATCTTGAAAAAGATTTAGAGAAAAACTACTGTACTGATTGGTACATATGCATAGAGGGTTAAAGACTGTTTGGAGTGATAATGACCCATGGGGTTTTTGGAATACTTTGGGAACCAATTAATTTTTTTGATAATTCTTTTTATATTTTTAAAGCAGATTTAACTCCAAATGCATTAAAGCTTTTAGAAAACATCATCTTTGAGTTGATCACAAAATTTCTCAATTTAGTGCAGACACCTTGCATGAGCATTTGGATAACAGTTTTTGTAAAATTTTTTGACCCCAAATTTGATGGAATTGATTGATGTCTACTTTCATTTTACCATTCTTAAACAGCTCATGTTTCATGCCTGCCCAAAATTTTTCAATGTGACAAAGTTGTAGCACATTAAATGGATTTATGCTTTTATGACAAAATCGGTGTTATTTTGTAATACCATTTGATTACACTTCTTAAGTAATAGCAAGATAAAAAAACAAGCCAGAAGGCTTGATCATCATGCTTTTGGATCACATGCATATAACATGCGTATCATGGGCAGATCATCATGCTTTTGGATCACATGCATAAATTACTCATTTAAACCATCAATAATGTAAGCTTCAGAGTTTGTGTTTCCAGTTGTGAAAAATGACTGAGTTTTGAAACCACAGCAACAGATGGCTTGCCAAACCATCTTTTTCTTGCCAAATTTTTCTGTTTTAAATGCTTTTAGCAAACAACAAGCTTTGTTCCTTTTGAGAATGTGCTAAGTTTTTGGCCTGGGGGCGTCAAACAATTGCGTTTTATCATTTATTATAATGTACTTTTGATATCCTTAACACTTTTCTTGTAGTAGTTTCAACTATGTTTTTGGCCTTTGCTGTCTTCCAAGGAATATCTGCTTCCTAGAACAGAGTACCCTAGATTTGGATTGCTCCCTCTGATTACCTTTTTCATCAAGCTTTAAACATGATGGACCTCTTTCTTGACTTCTTTCTTTCCAATCTGCTCCTTCACTCCATGATTTGATGAAATGACTGACAGTTGTCTTTTGAACTTAGAATACTTTTTTGCTAGCAAATGAATTTGAACTTTATGATATTTAAGCCACTTTTCCAAAATTATTAATTTAGGTTTTATACAAAATGGAATGTCTTTTTTTTTTTTTTTGTAAAAGTTTTAAAACAGCAATTAATTTGGAACTAATTAGATTTGTATATTTACTTCAGATGTGCGAAAGAAATGGGGACAAGTGTTGTGAGCCAAGTTATTGTGTTTTAAAAGCCTATGCACAATGCAGTTACTCAAATAATCCTGAATGTTGTTCACCATCTTGCTTGGTAATTATTTTGAGTTTTTTTACCTATCTGATTTTATATGTTTATATGTACTATAAAAAATTAATATAGAAGTGATAAGAAGATAAGTTAATAAGAAATTTGTTTAAAAGAAATTTGTTTAAAAGTAATAGTATGCATAAGCCATGAAAAGCACAATCATTATCTAAAGTTATAAAAGTTTAAGTTTTGATAGTCATTGTGACTTTCATGATTCCATATGACTTAATCAGATGGCAGATGTTATGATACTTGTAAGGTAATAAGAGATCTGTATTCTTGTTAAGTCCTAGTTCCGCTTTTTTTTAATAATTTCTTAAAAATTTAACAAAAAGGTACATATAAAAAAGTAAGGGACAAATTTAGAAAATTTAGGTGATATGGCAATTTAAAGTATTAGAAAATCAGTGAATGGCTGTTAATATGTATAAAAAAATTGATATTAAAAAAATTTATTCTTTATAATGTTTAAAAATGATAATTAGCATGTGAAAGCCATGAAAAGCACAACCTAAAGTTATAAAATTTTAAGTTTATCCATATGATTTAACCAGATAGCAGCCTACATTTAGGTGATATAGCAACTTAAACTATTGGAAAATCACTAAATGGTTGTTAAATAATCTCTTGGATTTTAAAGAAATTTAAAAGCTTTATTTCAGTAGAAACATAATTGACATGAGTTGCTTTAAATAGCCTCAATAGAATTCACAGAACATTTCTGTTATATAATAGTGCAAAATATGTGCTCAAATTCCAATAAAAAGCTGAGCCTAATTTGAGAGCTATCTGTAACTTTGGTAAAGCAAAGAAAGTTTAAAGTACATTTGCATATTTTTAAAACAGCATATAATGAATAAAAGGAATGAACAAAATATTGCTAAAATAGAGCATGTTTTACTCTATTTCTCAGTTATATGCAAAATATTTTTATTACCGACCCCCCATTTTCATTAAAATTTTGTCATAATGTAGGTAAAGTGATAATTTTTCTAGAACTAACACATATTTCTGCATTATTAGAAATTTGAATGCATGATTTTATGAAAAAACGGTTCTACTTATGCGTATGTGTACAAATATTTTTTAAATGAGAAATACTTTAGAAACTTTAAATTATTGCAATTCAATGTGAAGTTTAAGCTTGTAAAGAGCTCATAATTGCTTCTAAGTCAAAAGATCGTCTAAGATCTGTACTGGAATCACAAGTGTTCCTGTGGATATAATTGAGATTGAGATTTAGTTTTAATGGCAACTAATTTTGAAAATCCATTTTCACATATATAGGTTGATGCAAACTGAAACAAAATAATGGTTGCATTTTTCTTTAAACCAGCTTATTCATTTCCAATTGGTAATCCAAATTTTTGACAAGTCAAACTTAAATTAAAAGCACATTGTTTTGTCTCTCAAAACATCAATTAACAGTTCTTTTTTGATATTTAATGGGATATTAGAATTTTTTACATTAACCAAAACTGGATCACAGATGCAACCTTTTCTTATCTAAATATTTTTTGAACCTATTTGTAAAGTGGTCTTTCAATTCCATCAAATGATAGGAAATGATGTTTTAAAACTTGTTATAAAATGGTTTAATGTGTTTTGTTTTTTTTTTATGATTAGTTCAAAAAGCAAGGCACTTTATGTAGGGAAGCAGTCAGTGAATGTGATTTGCCAGAGTACTGTGAAGGAGACAAAGCAACTGTATGACAAAATTTTTTTTACATGTGTTTTTCTCCCCATTTTCTTCTGCAAATTAAAAAGCTTAGGTAATAAACAATCGATTTGAATCAACTTCCTGCTTTTAAGTGTCCTGTTGATAAAACATTTCGCAATGGAATTCCTTGTGGCAATTCTATTAAGGTAATTGCTTTTGTTTAACTGAAGGTGTAAATTAATCTATTGTTTTGTCTTTCATAAGCTTTTACAACATGTTGGCAAATGTGTTAAAATAATTTTTATTGAAAAAAAAAAAAATGGTTTAAATAATTATTATTAGAATAAAAATGACACTGAAAAGTACATTTGCTTAACCCAACTTGTCTCATTTTGATTTTCTGCACCAAAATTAATGGACTGTGTTTTACTCTGCTAATATTGTTAAAACCAATTTACTGCAAGTTTTTCTTGCCTTTTTCTTAAATATGCAAAAAATCATTTTAGTCTAAACATTTTAAAAATTTTTTAAAGTTATTGAAATTGAAAGTAACAAAACTGAAAGTAATTGAAATATTATCATTTCAGTTTCTGCTTGGACCTATTGGTGACTCTTCAAGTTCTATTTCAAGACTTTCTCCTCCTATAGTTGCTCAGTATTTGAAAGTTTTACCCAAGCAGTGGGGTGTCGGGGATTCTGCATGTTTCAAACTTGATGTTCGTGGCTGTCCAGCTGTTCAAGGTTGTTTATAGAAAACAGTTAAAAAAGTTTTATATTTTGTTTTTAAATTTAAGAAAATAAGAAAATAAGACGATTTATTTTTATTATTTTTGAATAATGCTGTTTTTTGAATTCTTGAACAATCTTTGATTTATGCATACATTAGTATAGATATGATTAAGCTTGTAGAGAAGATCCTTGGTAATTAATTTTTTACGTGCTTATATCTGCATTTGAATTTAACTAGTTAAGAGGTTGCTAAGCATTTGCTTAGTATAAATGGAATAGAAGTAAAAAATCATTTAAAACAATCATTTTTTTCTGGATCATTCTTGATAAATAAAAAAAATGTTCCTTACAAATCTTTCTCTTTTACTAGAAATGTACAAAAGCTGTTACAGCATATTCTGTATTTATATAAGCATCAATTGTATTTAGATTATGTCTTTCTCCCAACTTCAATAACTTCTGCTGATTTATATTACCATTCTCCTTTTTGTATTACCCCAAGTATAACCAGCTGTAGTGCAAATGTACCGGATGGAACTGTTCTAAAGTATATTGACAGGGACACTCACTCAGGTCACTGTGAACATGACTACATGAAGTTTTTGTTTGCTGCTGATGGCACATTGACCCATCAATGTAGTGGTAAAAAAGTTTGTATTGATGCAAAAGACTTTTTAGTTTTACAAACAAATTGTGTTGGTGAGACACCAAGATTCAATAGAACAAAAGTAAGACTTGAATTACTTCATTTATGTTTAAATCAGTAATCTTTACTATGTTGCAAATTTAATAAGCCTGATTATTATGACAAGTGTTTCAGTTGCGTTTTATATGAAAGTGAATTCATTATAAATTATAAAATTGTTTTGTATTATTTGAAAGGAAAACTCACTTCAGCACATTCAGAGTAAAAAATGTGTTAGTTGTACAGCATCTGGTGGAAGATGGCCAACTCATGACACTGCAGCAGGATTAGATAGTTCGTGTGTTTCAACTTATGATCGAAAAGTTATCATCATTAATATTCTGGGTAAAAACTAATTTGATTATCTTTAAAAGCACAATATATTACAAAGACTTTATTCATTTCTAATGCATTTTCTCTTCCCAAGTTTTAAGTGTTGAGCTTTTAGGTGTTGATTTTTGTAAAAGTATCCTATAAAATCTAACTATCAGATTTTCTGATTGTTTTGATTTTTTCTCTTTATATATTTTAAAAGAAGCAGGTTTGGCAGCACATTCAACCCTCTTAAGTTTGTTGATTTCCACTTCCCCCCAAAATCATACTTACCATCTAATGGATTAATTTTGAAGCTTAGACAAATGATCTATTTTCTCAACCAACAAATCGAACAATTTTACAAGATACTTTTAACTTTTAATAGATGCAGGAAAACTTCTTAGTACAAGATTGAAGTAGAAAACTTACATTCTCTTTACATTTCTTTTTCTTTATGTTCTAATAGAGAGAATGATTTTAATGCGAAGATGATGGAAAAATGGAAAAATATTGAATATGAAAAGGAGTGGAAACATTTCTTTTCAAAGAGAAACATAAACGCTCAGTTTTAAATTCAATGTTTCAATTTAATACAAATGTTTTCTAGCTTTTAATTGTTTCTTTCATTTGTATTCTAATATATATTATATGTAACATGTTAATATTAATAATATATAATATGTATTATATATAATAATATATATTATATACAATATATATTAAGCACTCTTGGTGCTTGGTATCATTATCTTTGAATAGTCAACAAGTGAAATTAAAAAAAAAGTTATACTATAGTTTACATGTTATTTACATTAAATATGTATTATATAATTATTACATATGATTTATATATTATTATAATGTTTATATACTAATTTACATTATATATCTTATATATATTATAGTTTTATAATTACTATTTTCAGCACAAGTTCACGGGAAAAAACGCGTACTGATAAAATGCTAAATAAATGTACAGAAAAATGATGTTTAGTTAATCATTATTTGAACCACTTTGGAAGGTGTACATTATACTGTCCACATAAACTACATTTGATTGATAAAGAATGCATTAAAGTGCAGATTAACAACAAAAATGACTGAGTTACTTTTTTTTGTTATAATTAAAATATTATTTATTCTAACAAGCTACTAATGTTCCTAAACAAAACTTGTCTGTCTTGTTTTTTTGTTTTCTTGTTTCTTATGACTTTTTTTCTTTGAATCATTTTTTTTTTTTTGATCTTTTGTTTTTGTTGAGGACCCCTAATCTGATACAGTACTCAAATCTTTCTTGGATAAGACATGTTTTAAACTTTTTATCTTAATTGCCTTACAACTATAATTGCTATTCCGAATATTAGTGATAGATTTGATGAAGCAATAAAATTGAACAATGTTATGTCAGCAGTAACTTACACCACAAAATATGATTAATTTTAATTGTGTTAATGTTGCTAATACATTTAAAAAATAACGAAACTTATTTACTTCTGATTTTTTCTGAAATTCTTTTTGTATTTTAATTTCTTAATGAACATACCAATGCTTCCCCTCTCCCTTACAATGAGTTTTTTTTATGAAAATCAAAAACTAAAAAAAAAAAACAAAAACAGAAGAAAAAAAAAATCTTAAACAATCATCCACCATCAAATTCTTCAGAAGGTGGTTGACTATATCTTCGAGTTCCATCATATGGAGGTGGGTTAGATGGAAGTCTATCTAAAGTAGGTCCGCGGGCAAGGTAACCCATGCCATCTACTTTAATTTCAGGGTAACCCATGTCATCTACTTTAATTTCAGCATAATTTGAATTTATTGGATTTGGTTTTGGACCCCCACCAGCACAAAATTGTGCATTTGATCTGGGTCTTAAGACTTTTTTAAATCACATTTAGTAAATGTGCTTTAAGAAAGTTAAACACAATTAGTAAATGTGCAATGATAAAATATGATCTAAATGCATCAGTTATTTATGATGACATTATTTTTAGCACGTATGCTTAGAATGTATCACTTCAAGTTTTACACAACTAAAAACAGCAATATTGTGTCAGCAATTACTTAATACTCTTGTTAGCTAAGTGCTACTTTAAGTTTTTTAACTTGTTACTTTGAAATTGAAAGTCATTTAAATTTCAAAATACTGTGTGATGATTAGACATTTGTGAATTAAGTGATAAAATTACTTTTATTACAGATCAGTTTGTTAAGCTTTTAAAGGTTTAAATCATGCTTTAATATGATTTTCATTATGTTCATTTGAAAAATGTTTTTACATTAGATTGTGATGTACCACTGGGTATGAGTAATAAAGCATTACCAGGATCAGCATATACTGCTAGTAGTGTATATAGTAAAAAGTATATACCATCAAATGTGGTGCCATATAGCCAGGGTTGGTGCCCTAAGGTTGACATAGGAAGTTGGTTTCAAATTAATTTTGGAAAGGTGTTTTACAAATGTTTTTAAAAATTTTAAAAATTGCTATTTTAAAAAACTTATAAATAAAAATGGATTTGGTCTATCAATGACAACCAATATTGTATTAAGATGTTAAATTTAGTTTACTTTTTCTTTTTTTTTTTTCCTAAATTTAAAATTTAGTTCATAAATTTCTCTGAAATAATCTTTATAATGTTTCAGGTTGTTAGAATAGCAACTGTGGAAATGTTCTCAACTTATTGGGATAGGGTAACTGGCTATAGCTTACAGTATTCTTCAAATAATATTACATGGTTTGACTATTTGGAAAGTAATGCAAATGCAACAAAAGTAAATGAATTCTATTTTATCAGTTAGCTATCCCAGTTTATATCTCATTTGTATATATTTAAAAATTATTTGTTTTGTTTTAAACTCTATTGTTTGGTTTCAAAACACTTGTTTTAAATTACTATGAATGTTTTTTTTCAGCAATTGGAAAGTTATTGTTTTTCTGGTTCATGCACTCCTTCATTAATTAATCAATGCCGGAAGTTGTGGGAGTCAGGTAAATGTTGTTTGGTTAATACTTTTATGAGTTTTTTTAGTGATAAAGTTATGCTTGTCAATAGTAATAGGATATATACTTACCACTTGTATTTTAAAGTAGTGTCCACCTAAATTTACCTGATTTTAAGTTTTTGTAAATATATTTTTAATAAAATAGAGCAATATAATCTAGTAAAAAGCATACAAAGCGATCAAATTAGACCAGTAAACGTTTTACAAGTCATTTTAGTTTTGTTTCTTTTTCAGTTAGTTTGCTAGAATATGGATAATTTAAAGTTTTTTAAGGTTTTTTGTATCAGCAGATAAATAATATTTGAAATAAGTTAAGGAAACATTAGAGTTTACTCACTAATTAGTAGAGATGAACCAAAACATTTGGCAATGAATTTTCATCAACCACTTTGAAAAATTGTTTTGAAAAAGTGAAAGCAATCTTTAAAATGTTGTTTATATATAAACAAAACTTGCTTTTAGTGGTTTTAAAGCTATGTTTAATCTAGATAATTTATACTGAGAAAAATAAAAAGTATTTTTAAAAATATCAGATAAAGTTATATAAAGTTATATAAATTATCTTTCAAAAATTAGAGAGATTTTAAAAAAGACTAATGAAGGTAATTTTATGAATTTTTGTGGTACAAAGAAGTAAAAATCTAAAGGAGTTCTCTTTTAGAAAATGAAAATGTATTTTTAAGTGATTATGAGTGATTTTCTGTTTGTCTGCTATGCAAAACATTAGTTCTCAGAGTTGGGATTTATCCTAAAACATTTGCACCAGTACAACTAAGCATCTATTAAAAAAACACCTAGCTGAAGTTATATTGGGTGTAAGTTGATTCTGACAGAGAAAGAAGTTTACAATGTTACAACAACGTTAGTGAGTATTTACATAAAAGTTTAATAAGTTTCAAAATTCTGCACATAAATTTCACATTGTTTTACAAGATGATGCAACCAATATTATCTGGTGTTAGAGACCATGCAATTTAATCCTCCTAGGGTACTTATATATAAAAGTTCTTTAAACACACAAATAAGCATAGGCTAATGCAAGATGTTGTTACAAGTTTAAAGTTATTACTATGAAAGAATTTTTTAATCAAATTTGCATGGCTTTCTTTAGTGTATTTACACTTGTAATTCTAAGAAAGCCATGCAATTTAATCCTCCTAGGTTACTTATACATAAAAGTTCTTTAAACATTTTGAAGCAAAAGTATGATGATTTTAAAGTTGCAATTTTTGACTAAACATTTGCGAAAGTTTTTTTGAACCAAATGTTTGGCAAATAGGCTGAAAATTCAACACATCTCTAATAAAAAGAGCAATTTACTAATGTGCTTTTAAGCATTCAAGCACACTTAATACGTATTCTTTGTGTTTAGCTGTTGTTTTTTTTTTTCATGCTGAAAGCACAGTTTGTTTATAGGTCAAAGTGATTTTGCAAATGCAGCTTTGCAATGTATAAAACACAAAATATTTTGTCAATTCTTATCTATTTTATATTCCCAGTTTCTAATGTTAACATAATTTTTTTTTTTTTTTAAATCAAGACACATTGGTTGCTTCTGATTCATGTTGGAATAAACTGAATACAAATGGTTTAGGGTTTGGAACATGCAGTTCCACCAAAAATACATCTTGTTTGTCAAGGTATTGTTGCTTTTTAAACTAATCATTTATACAAAGAATTTAAAAAAATGGTTTGTTTAATGTTTTTTTAACTTTTAGTAATGTGAAATGTGGTCAGTTACAGTGTAATGCAAAACAGGAAACACCTCGTAGAGTTCCAGATTTTGGAAAAAGTTATGCAAAGCTTTTGGTTGAAGGACAAAATTGCAGGTTTGTTTAAAAAAAAAAAAACTTTCTCTTAATGTGTTGACTTCATTTTTAAGTTATAAACCTGTGAGATTTAAAATTTTGCAAGTTGAAATAAAGCCATACAATATTGTTTCCTATTCATTTTTAAATCCAATGTTCACAGACACACACACACACCCTTTTTTTTTTTAAACCCATTTAAATTGCATTCTTTTATTTATTACCTTTCTTGGGGTCACTGATTTGTTGGAAGATAAAATGTACTCCTAAATGCAGTTTTCAAGTTGAGCCCAGAAAACCTTTATTGATAATGTTGACATTTTATTGATAATCTTGACAACTTCTGACTCCATATGTCCATTATTTATCTGGAGCTTTCTTGTTCAATTACAAGCCATCAATCCCTACACCATAAAATTTTCTCTCCCATATTTCACTGTTCCCCAAATGCAACTGAATTTGAATGCTTTGCTTTCCTTTCTCCATATTTTTTGAGCTCCATTGGTCAGTCAACAAAACACTGTTCCTAATTATTGGAGTTGATTTAATCCAGTAGACCCCAGAAAACTCTTTCATGGGGAAATTGGGTATACCCCCTGACTTCAAAAAATTAACTCCCAAAAAAAATTTTTACAAATTTTGAACTCAATTCTCTAAGGCATTGGGAGATGCCAGAGAGAATTGAGTTCAAAATTTGTAAAATTTTTGCAATATTGGATTATAGATAAAAGCCATTTTGGACATTTTTACAGAATGAATTTTTCTCATGATAAGTAAGGAGGTATAAAAATTAGACAAATATGTAAATTATATTATTCTTTAACCAACAATCTGATATATTTAATAATAAATTAAATGTTAAAGAAAATTTACTGAACCAATCCCTGGTTTTGAGGGTTATATTTTTGAATTTAGGTGGGTATACCCTATCACCACACAAAAAGGTTTTCTTGGGTCTGCCAGATTAGGTCAACTCCAATAATTAGGAATAGTGAAAACTTTCTGTTAGAATGAAAACCGCATGTTTGCTGCAAGACTTGTAAGACTTCACTCTTAATTGATTATTAAAAGGAATAGCTTCTTGTATGGAACTCTGGCTAAATCCACTCTCAGTTGAATTTCAAGTTCGTTTTCAAAAAGTTTTGAGGCTTATGGTGCTGATAAAATTTGGTTTACCAGCACCATCTTGAGAATTAGTTGATCAATTCTAGGTATCATTTTGCGCTTAGCTCCTAATCTTGGCTGATTTTTCACATATCCAAACATTTTGTTTATTACAAGTTTATTACTTGATTTCTACATAATAAAAATGCAATACAGACCACAGAATAGTTGCAAAAAGATTTTGAATTATTATAACAAAAATTTTTGTATTTAATGCTGTAAAATTTATGTTACAGTCAAATTACTAAAAGAAGTGCACATTTGTGAATAAGAGATTTACTGTAGTTACATGGCTGTAAAACTCAAATTTCAATTTTCAATTTCAAGACATTTTTATAAAGTTGTGTTTGTAACTATCGCAATATATTTACCTAGTTTATTTATCTTTTAAATATTTTTATTGCAGTGGTGCATCTATCACAGAGAGTGTGCAGGTTGGCTTAGGAATGGTATTAGAAGGCTCTAAGTGTGGAGAAAATAAGGTTCCCATATGGCAATATGTTTTTTTCTACTGTTATAGTTGTTTTTGTTGTCAGTAATTGCTATATTAAAACTAATAGATAAATTGTAAGTTTGAAAACTTATAATCGTTTTGTTGCATATTAGTTTTGCTTTAACCGAGAATGCAAAACAGCTGAAGAACATGGATTCAAGCAATGTCCTGTAGCAAACGGGTTAGAGTGTTCTGGAAACGGGGTAAACTTTTTGTCTTGATGCTATTTGGTAAGATTACAATAGAGAAGATTGAGAAGTTTAACAAATTAAACTTTTGTTTAGAGATGTGCATCAGGTGGTACATGTCTGTGTAATAGTGGATACAATCCTGCTGACAACTGTCGCTCAAGTATATTAAAAGAACTTTTTTTTTAAAGCTCTATCAAAGATTTGGACACCAAGATTAAGTATTAATCTTACTTAAAAACTTGTATAAAGCTAAGTGAGCAAACTTTGTTATCTGTAGAATTAAATCCAGTTGATGGTGGATGGAGCAGTTGGTCAGCATTTACAAAATGTTCTAAGGGTTGTAATGGAGGCATCCAAAAAAGATATCGTTTTTGCTCTAATCCAGTAGCAAAGTATGGTGGTCGTGAATGTAATGGTCTGTCTGTTGAAGAATCAGCATGTAATAATGTAACCTGTCCAGGTAACATGCCATAATGCTTCAGTGATTTTGTTACTTAGTTTGTATTCTTTTTGTGTTATTAATAGTCAAAAAATGACATTTTTAGTTGTAGCTGCAAATAATGTGTAATACAATAGTAGTTGCAACCTAAGTTAAATAGTTAAATCCTGATTAATTATGTTTTAAAGTTGCTGAGTCTTGCCTTGCAATAAAAAATCTTTTGGAAAAACAAGGTCTTCCATTGTATGATGGCCAATACACAATTAAGCCAACTCCTAGCCTCACTTTGGCAGTTTACTGCGATATGAAAAGAGATGGTGGTGGTTGGACACTTGTTGTATCTTCGCATTCAAACAGTTGGGATGACAAAAATGTTTGGTTGCGAAATATTGACAAGCCTAATCTTTATGAAGACTATTCAATTTTTAAATATGCCGATCAATTGAAGGCAAGTTACAAAATCAAAGAATCTACATTTTACTATAGGTTAGAGGCAAATCAATTAGGTAAATATTTTTGTTAATCTAGTTATTTATTCTAATGTATTATTTACATAACTTTACATTAAATATTAATCCTTTTCTATTAATTGGTATCATGGGGAAAAAATTTACTTAGCTGAGGTAAATTGTTGCAAGGATTATGAACTTAGTTATTAAAAAGATCTGTTTTAAAAAAAAAAAACTGGTTTAAAAACTGGTTTTAAAATGCACTAATGCTAATAAATGTTATTGAGTAGTTGTGACTAAAAACAAATTAAAAGGACAACAAATTGGTTTAAATACTTTTTTAATATATAGGTCGGTGGGGAGGAGTATTTTCTGCTCCTGCAAAATATAACATATCTTCTACAAGTAGTGCACAAGAAAGTGTAACACTGGTTAAAAAATTTGATGATTGGGAATTTGGTTCCTATAGTATTGGTCAGAGACTTCCTTATGTTTCTGGTTACACTATAACAACATCTAATCAAGTTTCATCAGATTATTGGGATTCCTGGGGTTCACTTACTGGTAAACAGTTATAGATTTTTTCTTCTTAACTTTTACTGTTATTTTTGCTGCCTCAATTAAAGTGTTTTTTTTTTTTTTAAGATAATCAACCTGGTCTCTATCCATCAAAGTGGGTTAGAGGACAATTCAAAATGGAATATCCAGAACATGTATGGTGAGTAGTTCTGTTGTATTTTCATAACCTAAATACTGATTTTGTTTTTTAAGCTTTTCAATAGCGTATATTATTATGTTAAAATGAACTCTGGCCTTAAGTTATATTTAAGTAAAACAATTTCTCAGTGTTTCTTTTTAAGTAGCACTGAGCCAATTCTGATAGAAAGGCATTACTTTTTATAGGTATTGGATAAGAGAAGGTGCTTATTCTGTTCCAGAATCTTGTCTTAGTATCTTCTTTCGTGGTTTACTGGGACCCAAAAAGTTTCCAAGTGGAATATATGATATTGAGCCTGCTCAAAATTCAGTTGTTAAAACATATTGTGACTTTGAGCGATATGGTGGCGGTTGGACTTTGTTAGCCAATATTGTCACAAGAAATTGGTCATTAGATAAAATAAGATATTCTCCAACAGATCAAGTAACTGAGAAAGATTTTTCAATAGTTGGCTTGCTGGAAAGTATGAAATTAAAAGATCGCAGTGAGGTAATTAACCAGTTGAATAGTGTGGCAAACATTTACACTCTATAACTGTTATCTGTTCCTGTCTAGCTACACCTTTGTATTGAACCTGTTATTAAAATTAGATTATGTTTTAGATTATAAATACCACTATTCATAGCATTAAACACCCTTATCTCCTTTGCAATTTATAGTTTCTGTAAATATATTTTTACTGCAACTTGAGTTTAGATTTACAGTGTGATATGTGATTTTGTTTTAAATGTTAAATCTTACGAGGCAACCCATTATTATTTTGGGCCTATTTTTTTACCTATTTTCTGTAAGGTTTTTGTAATTTTTATTTTGTTTATTTTTTGTGCTTACTTTGTATTGTCTTCTTTTATTCATACTTTATTAGAAATCATACCAAATCATGTTAGAAGCAAACAGCAAGGATTCAAATGGTGGCATTTTTTCAATACCAGTTGAATATGATTCATTTTCTTGCTCAAAAAGTTATGCACCAACTCTTTTGACAAAGTTTGGTAATTGGGATCCAACTATTGAAAACATTGCTAAATATCCACTTTGTATTGCTGCTAATCGAGGATTTGTAATTTCAGCAAATTCAATGGTGAGCATTTGAAACACATCTTTTTATATAGCTATTTTACCCTGCAACCCATTTCATTTGAGTCATTTTTGCTTAGAATTTAGTAAAGTTAACTTAGTTCAACAAATTCTCCTCTTGAAACATATTTTCCTTGTAATTTGTTGCTTTATTTGTATTTTATTTTAGAAAGTTGGCGATGATTATGGCATAATAGCAGGTAGTGGAAAGTATATGACCACTCTTGAAAATCCTACTCTCATTCGACTATGGATACGAGAAGGTGGAAGGTAATCATCTAATTAATTATTCTTTAAAATGCACATTATGGCATATTGCTAATTTAGAATTTTTTATTCAAAAAACTCCACTTTTACATCATTTATGATTAGCTGATTGGTTTTACTAAAAAAGTAAGCACTATTCAAATATAGCTATGGAAAGTATGTGTAAAAACTGATTTTATTTGTTAAAATGTTTGTAAAACAATTTAAATGTTTTGTAAATGCTCGACTTAATTTTTTTTTAACTCAGATAATTGTTTTATTATTTATTTTTTCACAAGTTCATATATGGGATTACTTTGTTTTGCATTTGTCATTTGATTGTTATTGTGTTTTTAGTCGCTACTCTTGTAACGACTTGAGGGTGCGGGGTCTTGTTAATGGACAGTCTTACAATGATGGCTTGTATATGTTAGCAGATAACCAGCCAGTTTATTGTGACATGACTTCTACAGTAAATGAGGCTTGGACCTTGATTGTTGCTTCAGTATCTGGGGGTTGGACTTCTGATCAGGTTTGTGATTGAGTATTAGCATTAGGTGACAAATTAATAAACTTACCATTTAAAAGTTTTGAATTCATTCACAAACATATAAAAGATAAAATATCACCTCTCTCTCAAAAACTTAAAAGTTAAAAGCTATAAAAAAATTATCTTAACGGTTTTTGTTTAAAGTTTTATATGAAATAGTATATCAATAAAGCTTACTGTAAACAAGTTTTAAAAAGAAGCAAATTTAATAGTAGCATTAAATGCAGTATATTTAAAAAGACCTTTTTCCTGTTTTTGTATTTCTTACTTATTAATTTACTATTAAAAACAAGTTTTACTTTAGGTATATGCTCGGAATACTGGTAGTCCTTCCCTTTTTGAAAACTTTTCCATTCTTTCTAAAGCTAATGCTATCAAAAGTTTATCCAAGAATAGAACATTTAAGTATATGCTTGAGGGACAAGCAAGAGGAAGATGGGGAGGGATATGGCAGTCCTCTACATCATATATGTAAGATTATATGTTGTATTGTTGTTTGTTGTATAAAAATACCTACACAGGAGTATGAATTCTGCTGCAATGAACTGCAATCAATTTAAGTCTTGTGCTATAAATTTGTAATAATAGCTTTAAGGCTGATGGTAAGTTGAGTAGCATACAAACATATAGTTTTTACTGGTATATCAGTAAAAACTATATGTTTGTATGCTACTCCAACCAGTAGAATGATGTAAGAAAATTTAAGCATATATTCTTAATGATAATAGATATATTTGAAAATAGTATTTGTTTAGTTATTCTATTAAAAAGTTAAGGAATTAATGAACTTATATCCTGTATTTCTAAACTAAAAAATAAGTGATTCTACCTTTGGCTTAACGCAAACAGTTTTGCAATTGTGCCAGTATGTTTATATAGTTAAGCAAATGGTATATCAGTTTATATATAAAAACCACATTTTGTACCACACTAAAAATGTGATTTTGATGCAAGATGGTGCAAAGTCCTATACATCAAAGACTGTAGTGGCATGGATAAATGAGAACCTCATAAATAATTGGCCAAATTGGCCAGAAAACTCTTTAGACCTCCATCCTCTAGAAAGGTATTGGTCTTATTTTAAGGATAAGGTATATGAAGGAGTTTGAACAAAGAACCAGCTAATTTCCAGGATTAAAAAAGAATTGGAGAACATACCTGCTCAATACATCCAAAACCTGTGAGAAAGAATTTTGGACTACTTAGCAAATAATGGCTATCATACAGGTTATTAATATACTCAAGAATTTGTTTTATTATGATCATTAAAAAAAGTGTGTAGAATACTTTTTTGCCACCCTGTATATACATATAATAATTATTGAGACTTTATAGAAATTGTTTTCTTGTTGATGGTTTTTTTGTGCAAATAGTTATAGTTAAAAAAAATGTTTTTTTATTTCATAAATACATCTAATAAATTCACCACAGTATAAATTATTCACTTGAAGCACTTTAAAATAACAAAAATCTCAGCTTTTTATTGAAAAAGTAGATAATAAAAGATTTTCATTATTTGTTTTACAAAATCTTCAAAATCTATTTAAGTTTATAGCGACTTTAAAAACTAAGTACAATATTTTTAAATAGTGTTAATTTACGTTTTTTAAGTTCTTTATGTACAACTTCTTTTTCTTTATATATAACTTCTTGCTGAATTTTTAGTAATAAGAACAATTGTTATTGCAAAAATCAATTTCAATCAACTACTTTATTGAATGTCTATTGCTTGTAACAATCTCCTACAGTTTATATGAAAAGTTCACAAAATCAGTATGCAAGCTTTTAAGCTTTAAACAATATTTTGCAAAATTCACTTTACACTTAACCGCAAAATTAACACACCACTTAAACATTTCAATTTATTTTTATGTTCGTCAATATTATTATACATTTTGACAAACATATTAAGAATAGAACACATGAGCACAATTATTTTGATGATAAGAATAAAATTGACTTTGTGAATGGTGAAAAAAAAAACTAAAACAAAAATATGGTTCATTTAACAAAACAAAGTGAAATGATTATTATTGCTATGCACACTAATACAGCTTAAATTGAAACATTTTTGACTTATCAATACCTAATGTCACTGCCTCTTGATGCTATTACAGTCTGAAAATGCTGTGGCATAGTTTCAATAAAAGATCTGATTGTTTCTTGAGGGATATCTTCCTGCACGCAGATAAGACTTTGGTTGCAGCTTGTCTAGACTGTTAGGTGGTGGATGTTGGCTTCTAACATGGCATCGCATTATGTCCCAAAGATGCTCTATTGGTTTCATATCTGGATAACAAGCTGGCCACTCCAAAATATGAATATTAACATTATTTAAGTATTCAGTAACAATATGTGCCCTATGTATACTTGCATTATCCTGCATAAGAAAGTATCCATCTCTAATGTATGGTGCAAAATGTACCACAAAAGGTTTTAAAATGTCTGCTAAGTATCAGTGAGAAGTCAAACATCCACCATCAACAATAAAAAACTCTGTGCAAGCTATTAAAGATGTTTCGCCCCATTCTATCAATGAGCTGCCTCCATATAAAGAAGTTTCTTGAATGTTACAAGCAAAATAATTTTTCTTTGGTCTTCTGTGCACTCTTGGGCAGCGATCAGAATTAAGGCAAAACCTTGAATCATCTGTGATTAAGACCTGTCCCCAATCATGTATTTCCCAATTCATATAACTCCTTGCAAAACCCAGTCTTCAGTGGTCTATCAGTCTTCAATCTGGGACCAGTAGCTGTTGCCCGAGGTTGTAAATTTAAAGCACAAAGTCTTCTTCTTATGGTATCTTGACTAACAGTAGTTCCATGAACCTCAGCAAGTTGTATTTGGAGACTTCATGCAGTAGTGAATTGTTCTCTCAGTGTTTAAAGCATTAAAAGTTGGTCCTCAACGGTATTGGTATCTCGTGGTCTGCCTTGGCCAAGTTATCTAGCGAATCATTGGTCTCTACAAACCTTTGTAGAACCTGTTGTATGAGATCCTCCAAATCTTTTACCAAGTTCGCGATTTGTTGATCCTTCACTGGACAAAGCAACAATTGCAACACATTCATCACAATTTTGTCCAGAATGCTGCATTGCGAACAGATGTGTTGCTCAAATGACAGTTATCTTTTCTGCTGTTAAAACAATTTAAAACCAATACATAATTTTCTTTTCAAAGTGAGGTTTATTTACAGCAAAATATGCTAATTATGAAAAGCTGCTATAATTTCAAAATTAAATAAGAGAAGCAGAATAAAACCTACAAAAGGCGTAGCAATAGACATTATTATCATCTTTGTAATTGATAAATCTGGAAAAAACATAATATTTTTCAAAATAAGTTGGAATTTGTAAGTAGTCCATTAATTTTGTGGTTAAGTTTATATAATAGTTTGAAAACTTTTTGGAAATTTTCTCTTTAATATGAAATAACATGTAATTGACTATAAATGTAATAAATGCATGCATTTTTTTCCATAACCTATTTTGTTTCAAATATGGTTTCATTGTTGTTTTTTTGTTTTCAGATTTAATGCTACCTCATGTCAGTCATCAACAATTATTAAGCAGTTTGACTCATGGGACAATGGATCATGGTGGATCGGTGCGTATCCATGTCTTCCTTACTTGTCAACTGATAGCAAAAAGAATGGATTACTAATTACAAGCACTCCAGATTATGGAGGGGTAATTATCTCTAGAAATGCTAATGATTTACCAGCTAGATGGATATATTATCAGAATGATAACCCTGGAGCGATTTGGTATTGGTTAAACGAAAATGACTGTGATAGCAACTACAAACCAGGTATTTTGTGAATTTTTGGCCTTGTGTGTTCAAATATGTTTTGTATTAAATTATTGCTATAAAATGAGGGAAAGATGGTCAAAAAATAATTTCTCTTCATTTTCTCCTAGTCGACGGTGGGCTATCGTCTTGGAGTCAATGGACCAGCTGCTCAGCTTTTTGTGGAACTGGTAAGCAATTTAGTCGTCGGTTTTGCAACAGTCCCGTACCGAAGTGTGGAGGAAAAGAATGCAATTCCTTAGTGTTATCTAAAGAACAAGTATGTACTGGAAGTTGCTTTAGTAAGTTTTATTGTATATTTCAGTATATATTTACATCAAGGTTTGTCAAGAAAAATAGTGTAAAAAGTCAATCAACAAAATACTCACTTTGTTAATTAAGTTTGCAACAATGCGAGCTTTCTTTGAATTTTTTTATTTACTCACGAGACGTTTTATTTGTATTATAGCAACTCAGATACGTCCATCAGGAGATATCTATTGCATTGAACCTGAAACTGGTGGTTGCAATCCTGCTGACAATACCGCTCTTGTTCTTCGCCCTTTATCTTCTTATTGTAAAACTAATTTCTCGAGTTTTGTCTTTAATCCTAAAACCGGTAGTCTGTTGCACAAATGCAGCGGAAAACCTATTTGTTCAAAAAACGGAAATAAAGCAGGTTCTCCGATGGTAGTTAGCTCTGCTTGCGCTAAATCTGACTCGACTAATCAAATACAGAGAACTCTTTGTAAGTTACAGTTAGTTTGAAATATGAAACTGCTTCGTTGAATGTTCTCTTTTTTGAGCCGATAATATTTAATTGCATTTAATTTTAAGTTTTTTCTATCAGGGCAATCTATTCAATTGTACAATCAGTGTTTCGACCCCAGTGGTGGTACTTTGGCAAATGGTGTTAAGGTGGGTCTTTGGGGAGGATGTGATGAAACTTTGCGCAAGTTCTTGATGCCTGGACTAGGTTAATTTCATTTTCTCTGTGTGTTTTTTTTTTTTCTTA